>NW_027008810.1:52500-71191 GCF_036934945.1 Oncorhynchus masou masou
GGAGGGGAGGGGAGGTATAATATAAAGGAAGGAGGGGAGGGGAGGTATAATATAAAGGTAGGAGGGTAGGGGGAGGGGAGGTATAATATAAAGGTAGGAGGGTAGGGGAGGGGAGGTATAATATAAAGGTAGGAGGGTAGGGGAGGGGAGGTATAATATAAAGGTAGGAGGGGAGGGGAGGGGAGGTATAATATAAAGGAAGGAGGGGAGGGGAGGTATAATATAAAGGTAGGAGGGTAGGGGAGGTATAATATAAAGGAAGGAGGGGAGGGGAGGTATAATATAAAGGTAGGAGGGTAGGGGTAGGGAGGTATAATATTAAGGTAGGAGGGGAGGGGAGGTATAATATAAAGGTAGGAGGGGAGGGGAGGTATAATATAAAGGTAGGAGGGGAGGGGAGGTATAATTTAAAGGAAGGAGGGTAGGGGAGGGAGGTATAATATAAAGGAAGGAGGGGAGGGGAGGGGAGGTATAATATAAAGGAAGGAGGGGAGGGGAGTATAATATAAAGGTAGGAGGGGAGGGAGTATAATATAAATGAAGGAGGGTAGGGGAGGTATAATATAAAGGAAGGAGGGGGAGGGGAGGGGAGGTATAATATAAAGGAAGGAGGGTAGGGGAGGGGAGGTATAATATAAAGGTAGGAGGGGAGGGGAGGGGAGGTATAATATAAAGGAAGGAGGGTAGGGGAGGGGAGGTATAATATAAAGGTAGGAGGGTAGGGGAGGGGAGGTATAATATAAAGGTAGGAGGGGAGGGGAGGGAGGTATAATATAAAGGAAGGAGGGGAGGTATAATATAAAGGTAGGAGGGTAGGGGAGGGGAGGTATAATATAAAGGTAGGAGGGGAGGGGGAGGGGAGGTATAATATAAAGGTAGGAGGGGAGGGGAGGTATAATATAAAGGTAGGAGGGTAGGGGAGGGGAGGTATAATATAAAGGTAGGAGGGGGAGGGGAGGTATAATATAAAGGTAGGAGGGGAGGGGGGGGAGGTATAATATAAAGGTAGGAGGGGAGGGGAGGTATAATATAAAGGTAGGAGGGTAGGGGAGGGGAGGTATAATATAAAGGTAGGAGGGGAGGGGAGGTATAATATAAAGGTAGGAGGGGAGGGGAGGGGAGGTATAATATAAAGGAAGGAGGGGAGGTATAATATAAAGGTAGGAGGGTAGGGGGAGGGGAGGTATAATATAAAGGTAGGAGGGTAGGGGAGGGGAGGTATAATATAAAGGTAGGAGGGTAGGGGAGGGGAGGTATAATATAAAGGTAGGAGGGTAGGGGATGGGAGGTATAATATAGAGGTAGGAGGGGAGGGGAGGTATAATATAAAGGTAGGAGGGTAGGGGAGGGGAGGTATAATATAAAGGAAGGAGGGGAGGTATAATATAAAGGTAGGAGGGGAGGGGAGGGGAGGTATAATATAAAGGTAGGAGGGTAGGGGAGGGGAGGTATAATATAAAGGTAGGAGGGTAGGGGGAGGGGAGGTATAATATAAAGGTAGGAGGGTAGGGGGAGGGGAGGTATAATATAGAGGTAGGAGGGGAGGGGAGGTATAATATAAAGGTAGGAGGGTAGGGGAGGGGAGGTATAATATAAAGGTAGGAGGGTAGGGGAGGGGAGGTATAATATAAAGGTAGGAGGGTAGGGGGAGGGGAAGTATAATATAAAGGTAGGAGGGTAGGGGGAGGGGAGGTATAATATAAAGGTAGGAGGGTAGGGGAGGGGAGGTATAATATAAAGGTAGGAGGGGAGGGGAGGTATAATATAAAGGTAGGAGGGTAGGGGAGGGGAGGTATAATATAAAGGTAGGAGGGGAGGGGAGGTATAATATAAAGGTAGGAGGGGAGGGGAGGTATAATATAAAGTAAGGAGGGGAGGGGAGGGGAGGTATAATATAAAGGAAGGAGGGGAGGGGAGGGGAGGTATAATATAAAGGAAGGAGGGGAGGGGGAGGGAGGTATAATATAAAGGAAGGAGGGGAGGGGAGGGGAGGTATAATATAAAGGAAGGAGGGGAGGGAGGGGAGGTATAATATAAAGGAAGGAGGGTAGGGGAGGGGAGGTATAATATAAAGGTAGGAGGGGAGGGGAGGTATAATATAAAGGTAGGAGGGGAGGGGAGGGGAGGTATAATATAAAGGTAGGAGGGGGGGGAGGTATAATATAAAGGTAGGAGGGTAGGGGGGGAGGTATAATATAAAGGTAGGAGGGGAGGGGAGGTATAATATAAAGGTAGGAGGGGGAGGGGAGGGGAGGTATAATATAAAGGAAGGAGGGAGGTATAATATAAAGGTAGGAGGGTAGGGGAGGGGAGGTATAATATAAAGGTAGGAGGGTAGGGGAGGGGAGGTATAATATAAAGGTAGGAGGGTAGGGGAGGGGAGGTATAATATAAAGGTAGGAGGGTAGGGGATGGGAGGTATAATATAGAGGTAGGAGGGGGGGGGGAGGTATAATATAAAGGTAGGAGGGGTAGGGGAGGGGAGGTATAATATAAAGGAAGGAGGGGAGGTATAATATAAAGGTAGGAGGGGGAGGGGAGGGGGGAGGTATAATATAAAGGTAGGAGGGTAGGGGAGGGAGGTATAATATAAAGGTAGGAGGGTAGGGGGAGGGGAGGTATAATATAAAGGTAGGAGGGTAGGGGAGGGGAGGTATAATATAGAGGTAGGAGGGGGAGGGGAGGTATAATATAAAGGTAGGAGGGTAGGGGAGGGGAGGTATAATATAAAGGTAGGAGGGTAGGGGAGGGGAGGTATAATATAAAGGTAGGAGGGTAGGGGAGGGGAAGTATAATATAAAGGTAGGAGGGTAGGGGAGGGGAGGTATAATATAAAGGTAGGAGGGTAGGGGAGGGGAGGTATAATATAAAGGTAGGAGGGGAGGGGAGGTATAATATAAAGGTAGGAGGGTAGGGAGGGGAGGTATAATATAAAGGTAGGAGGGGAGGGGAGGTATAATATAAAGGTAGGAGGGGAGGGGAGGTATAATATAAAGGAAGGAGGGGAGGGGAGGGGAGGTATAATATAAAGGAAGGAGGGGAGGGGAGGGGAGGTATAATATAAAGGAAGGAGGGGAGGGGAGGGGAGGTATAATATAAAGGAAGGAGGGGAGGGGAGGGGAGGTATAATATAAAGGAAGGAGGGGGAGGGGAGGGGAGGTATAATATAAAGGAAGGAGGGTAGGGGAGGTATAATATAAAGGTAGGAGGGGAGGGGAGGGGAGGTATAATATAAATGAAGGAGGATAGGGGAGGGGAGGTATAATATAAAGGTAGGAGGGGAGGGGAGGGGAGGTATAATATAAAGGAAGGAGGGTAGGGGAGGGGAGGTATAATATAAATGAAGGAGGGTAGGGGAGGGGAGGTATAATATAAAGGAAGGAGGGGAGGGGAGGTATAATATAAAGGAAGGAGGGGAGGGGAGGTATAATATAAAGGAAGGAGGGTAGGGGAGGGGAGGTATAATATGAAGGTAGGAGGGGAGGGGAGGGGAGGTATAATATAAATGAAGGAGGGTAGGGGAGGGGAGGTATAATATAAAGGAAGGAAGGAGGGGAGGGGAGGTATAATATAAAGGTAGGAGGGGAGGGGAGGTATAATATAAAGGAAGGAGGGGAGGGGAGGTATAATATAAAGGTAGGAGGGGAGGGGAGGTATAATATAAAGGTAGGAGGGGAGGGGAGGTATAATATAAAGGAAGGAGGGGAGGGGGAGGGGAGGTATAATATAAAGGAAGGAGGGTAGGGGAGGGGAGGGGAGGTATAATATAAAGGAAGGAGGGTAGGGGGAGGGAGGGGAGGTATAATATAAAGGAAGGAGGGGAGGGGAGGGGAGGTATAATATAAAGGTAGGAGGGGAGGGAGGGAGGTATAATATAAAGGTAGGAGGGGAGGGGAGGGGAGGTATAATATAAATGAAGGAGGGGAGGGGAGGTATAATATAAAGGAAGGAGGGGAGGGGAGGTATAATATAAAGGAAGGAGGGGAGGGGGAGGTATAATATAAAGGTAGGAGGGGAGGGGAGGTATAATATAAAGGAAGGAGGGGAGGGGAGGTATAATATAAAGGAAGGAGGGTAGGGGAGGGGGGAGGGGAGGGGAGGTATAATATAAAGGTAGGAGGGTAGGGGGAGGGGAGGTATAATATAAAGGAAGGAGGGTAGGGGAGGGGGGGGGGAGGTATAATATAAAGGTAGGAGGGTAGGGGGAGGGGAGGGGAGGTATAATATAAAGGAAGGAGGGTAGGGGAGGGAGGTATAATATAAAGGAAGGAGGGGAGGGGAGGGGAGGTATAATATAAAGGTAGGAGGGGAGGGGAGGTATAATATAAAGGAAGGAGGGTAGGGGAGGTATAATATAAAGGTAGTAGGGTCGGGAGGTATAATATAACTAGATTATAATACATAATAAATTGCTTCACTGTGTGTCCGCCTCTGCATTGCTGCTCAGTTTTACGCTGAGTCCTTTTTACTTTGTGATGACTGCTAATGTTAAAGGGCTTTATAAAATACGTTTGATTGATTGATCTGCTGCCAGCAGACCAGTAGACTGAAGACGGGCAGAACACACTTTTCAGTTCTACACAAAAATGGACACTAGAGTAGGCCCATGTATTAGTCGCTCTGGATAAGAGCGTCTGCCAAATGACTTAAATGTAAATGTAAATGTAAATGTGAATAAGATTCTATTTAGTTACCCGGAGAAGACTGGTCACTGGAAGCTACCAGAGTAGCAGGGGTGGGCCGACGTCTTCTGATCTGGAGAGAAACAGACAGAACTGACATCAGTATTCACAAAATCGAGAAAAAGTTAAATTAAGAAACCAAGAAAAACACAAGATTTTGTGGTGGTGGTGTTTGCTTAGAGATAGAATTAAGATGTGTTGTGGGGTTAAAAAAAAGACTCCAACAACAGTATTGCACCCACACAAACAGCTGACCTCATCCTCAACTCCCTCAGTTGCACAGACACACACACATACACACACACCAGCGGTTCTGAGCTGTAGCTGCCAGCCTTGCTGAGTAAGGACGAACGACATGTGAGGTCCATTCCTACTGTTTTTTCTAAATGCTGAAATCTGCAATTACAAAACAGTCTAGTTGGCTTTCTGTTCACTGCTCTGACGACGAGCTCATGTCTGAAGGAGACGACACCTGCGAGGGTAAAAAAAAAACACGCCCTGTCTTTTTATTTTTTAAATATTTTTTATATATATTGACTTTCAATGTCACACACTGTTATTTATGTGTATCTTGTACTGGAGTGACAAAAACAGTCAGCACCATGATGATAGTTTTAGAGGGAGAGTTAGGAGTGCTTCTTCACCTGCTGTTTATCACTATTTTTTCTCTGATTTAAGTATAGCCTCCATGTAAGGAAGACAAGATGGAATTCATAGAACAACACAGTTCCAAAACTCCTAACCCAACCTCGGTTGGGATGCGAAACAGTCTACACGCAGAAACCAGAAACGGAGGCTGAGTTCACACAGGCAGCCCAATTCTGAAGTTTTTATTGGTCGAAAGAGCTGATCCGATTGGGTCAAAAGACCAATTAGTGGGAAAAGATCATAATTGGGGCAGCTTGTGTAAACACAGCCTCTGAAAATCTTTGCAATGCATATGTTACTACTGAAGAAAATGCTTTTACCTAACGAGAGTCTTGCTCTGCTTTCTTAGTTAACGATAAGGGTTTATTTAATAGGGACTGATTATGGGATTCAATGTTATCTCCTTGATGACGTACTGCTCACCAGTCAATGTTATCTCCTTGATGACACACTGTTGCTCACTAGCCAATGTTATCTCCTTCATAATACACTGCTCATTAGTCAATGTTATCACCTTGAATGACACACTGCTCATTAGTCAACGTTATCTCCTTGAATGACACACTGCTCATTAGTCAATGGTATCTCCTTGAATGACACACTGCTCATTAGTCAATGTTATCTCTTTGATGACGCACTGCTCATTAGTCAAAGTTATCTCCTTGAATGACACACTGCTCATTGGTCAATGTTATCTCTTTGATGATGCACTGCTTTTTAGTCAATGTTATCTCCTTGAATGACACACTCCTGCTCAGTAGTCTAATGTTTTTTTTTGGCACCAAAGAAAACAAATGATAAACAACAACACATTTAAACGATGTGCAGGTGTGGTTGGAAGCCCAAGGGTTGAAATGAAAACCACACCACAAACAAGGTTTGTTACAACAGATGACAAAATATACTAATTATAAATATATAAATTAATTGATCAGTAAAAATGTTTTGTTTAAATGTGTGTGCACGTGTGTGCATGTGAGTGTGTGAGAGAGAGAGTAAGGCTTATATGGAGGAGATTACTGAGTAGTTTGGTTCATCAGACTGACCTATTATTATGCTATTGAGGGAGATTGAGGTTTTGGCATAATAATTCCATAGTATGGTACCTCTGTATGTTATCTCCTTGATGACACACTGCTAATTGGGCAGACCAAAAGAGGATTCATTTCCTTTCACACACAACCAGAGAAAGACTGTGTATAAGAAGCAACATCTCTCTTTCTTTCACACCAGATGGAGAGAATATGAAAGCATATTTGGGTCCTTGAAAAGCGCAGTATTAAACCCATTTCTTATTATTGCTTTTAGAAGTGTCCCACTGGGGCCCATTGGGGCACTGGTTGATTGTGTGGTCAGTGTTGTTTTCACTTTTACAGGAACATTGCTCACTTCATATCCTGTCTGTCGAGGATATTAAAAAGGTTTCCTTCTTTTGTTTGCTTGTGTCAATACCTTTTCATGTTCACCCACCTCGCAGCTGAAGAGCCACTCCAGTACCGCTCTCCTCAGGATTCCCTCCAACCCTCCAGCCCTCCAACCCTCCAGCCCTCCAGCCCTACCAGCCATCCAACCCTCCAACCCTACAGCCCTCCAACCCTCCAGCCCTCCAGCCCTCCAGCCCTCCAGCCCTACCAGCCCTCCAACCCTCCAGCCCTCCAACCCTCCAGCCCTCCAACCCTCCAGCCCTCCAGCCCTACCAGCCCTCCAGCCCTCCAGCCCTCCAGCCCTCCAACCCTCCAGCCCTCCAGCCCTCCAACCCTCCAGCCCTCCAGCCCTACCAGCCCTCCAGCCCTCCAGCCCTCCAACCCCTCCAGCCCTCCAGCCCTCCAACCCTCCAGCCCTCCAGCCCTCCAGCCCTCCAGCCCTCCAGCCCTCCAGCCCTCCAGCCCTCCAACCCTCCAGCCCTCCAGCCCTCCAACCCTCCAGCCCTCCAGCCCTCCAGCCCTCCAGCCCTCCAGCCCTCCAACCCTCCAGCCCTCCAGCCCTCCAACCCTCCAGCCCTCCAGCCCTACCAGCCCTCCAGCCCTCCAGCCCTCCAACCCTCCAGCCCTACCAGCCCTCCAGCCCTCCAACCCTCCAACCCTCCAGCCCTCCAGCCCTCCAACCCTCCAGCCCTCCAGCCCTACCAGCCCTCCAGCCCTCCAGCCTCCAACCCTCCAGCCCTCCAGCCCTCCAACCCTCCAACCCTCCAGCCCTCCAGCCCTACCAGCCCTCCAGCCCTCCAGCCCTCCAACCCTCCAGCCCTCCCCCTATTCCTACTCATTTTACATTTTATTGATATTTATCCAGCATGTATGTGTGTGTGTGTGTGTGTGTGTGTGTGTGTGTGTGTGTGTGTGTGTGTGTGTGTGTGTGTGTGTGTGTGTGTGTGTGTGTGTGTGTGTGTGTGTGTGTGTGTGTGTGTGTGTGTGTGTGTGTGTGTGTGTGTGTGTGTGTGTGTGTGTGTGTGTGTGTGTGTGTGTGTGTGTGTGTGTGTGTCAGTGTGTGTATGTTTATAGCGTGTGCACTGTGTGATTATATTAACCTGTGTGTGCGTGTTCCCTTGCATTTGCGTTTGCGTGTGTGTGTGCCATATCTTATGCTACACACACACATATTATTCCATACTTACTATACCATACCGCGATATCATACCATATCTTACCATACCCTACCATACCATACATCAATACCATACCATATCTTACCCTACCATACCATATCTTACCATACCCTACCATACCATACCTCAATACCACAACATACCTTAATACCATACCTTACCATAACCTACCATACCATACCATACCTCAATACCACAACATACCTTAATACCATACCATATCTTACCATACCCTACCATACCATACATCAATACCATACCATATCTTACCCTACCATACCATATCTTACCATACCCTACCATACCATACCTCAATACCACAACATACCTTAATACCATACCTTACCATAACCTACCATACCATACCATACCTCAATACCACAACATACCTTAATACCATACCATATCTTACCATAACCTACCATACCATACCATACCATACCTCAATACCAATACCCTATCTTATCATACCATACTTCAACACCATACCATATCTTATCATACTATACGTCAATACCAATACCCTATCTTATCATACCATACCTCAATACCAATACCATATCTTACCATGCTATACCTCAATACCATACCATCCCATATCTTACCATACCCTACCATACCATACCTCAATACCAATACCATATCTTACCATGCTATACCTCAATACCATACCATATCTTACCATACCCTACCATACCATACCTCAATACCACAACATACCTTAATACCATACCATATCTTACCATAACCTACCATACCATACCATACCTCAATACCAATACCCTATCTTACCATACCATACCTCAACACCATACCATATCTTATCATACTATACCTCAATACCATATCTTATCATACCATACTTCAATACCATACCATATCTTATCATACTATAGCTCAACACCATACCATATCTTATCATACTATACCTCAATACCAATACCCTATCATACCATACCTTAATACCATACCATATCTTACCCTACCATACCATACCATACCTCAACACCATACCATATCTTACCATACCATACCTCAACACCAGACCATATCTTATCATACTATACCTCAATACCATATCTTACAATACCTCAATACCACACCATACCATATCTTATCATACCATACCTCAATACCTATACCCTATCATACCATACCATACCTTAATACCATACCATATCTTACCATACCCTACCATACCATACCTCAATACCAATACCCTATCTTATCATACCATACTTCAACACCATACCATATCTTATCATACTATAGCTCAACACCATACCATATCTTATCATACCATACCTCAATTCCAATACCATATCTTACCATGCTATACCTCAATACCATACCATACCATATCTTACCATACCCTACCATACCATACCTCAATACCAATACCATATCTTACCATGCTATACCTCAATACCATACCATATCTTACCATACCCTACCATACCATACCTCAATACCACAACATACCTTAATACCATACCATATCTTACCATAACCTACCATACCATACCATACCTCAATACCAATATCCTATCTTACCATACCATAACTCAACACCATACCATATCTTATCATACTATACCTCAATACCATACCATATCTTATCATACCATACTTCAATACCATACCATATCTTATCATACTATAGCTCAACACCATACCATATCTTATCATACTATACCTCAATACCAATACCCTATCATACCATACCTTAATACCATACCATATCTTACCCTACCATGCCATACCATACCATACCTCAACACCATACCATATCTTACCATACCATACCTCAACACCAGACCATATCTTATCATACTATACCTCAATACCATATCTTACAATACCTCAATGCCACACCATACCATATCTTATCATACCATACCTCAACACCATACCATATCTTACCATACCATACCTCAACACCAGACCATATCTTATCATACTATACCTCAATACCATATCTTACAATACATCAATACCACACCATACCATATCTTATCATACCATACCTCAATACCTATACCCTATCATACCATACCATACCTTAATACCATACCATATCTTACCATACCCTACCATACCATACCTCAATACCAATACCCTATCTTATCATACCATACTTCAACACCATACCATATCTTACCATGCTATACCTCAATACCATACCATACCATATCTTACCATACCCTACCATACCATACCTCAATACCAATACCATATCTTACCATGCTATACCTCAATACCATACCATATCTTACCATACCCTACCATACCATACCTCAATACCACAACATACCTTAATACCATACCATATCTTACCATAACCTACCATACCATACCATACCTCAATACCAATACCCTATCTTACCATACCATACCTCAACACCATACCATATCTTATCATACTATACCTCAATACCATAACATATCTTATCATACCATACTTCAATACCATACCATATCTTATCATACTATAGCTCAACACCATACCATATCTTATCATACTATACCTCAATACCAATACCCTATCATACCATACCTTAATACCATACCATATCTTACCCTACCATACCATACCTCAACACCATACCATATCTTACCATACCATACCTCAACACCAGACCATATCTTATCATACTATACCTCAATACCATACCATATCTTACCATACCTTAATACCACACCATACCATATCTTATCATACCATACCTCAATACCTATACCCTATCATACCATACCATACCTTAATACCATACCATATCTTACCATACCATACCTCAATACCAATACCCTATCTTACAATACCATACCTTAACACCATACCATATCTTATCATACTATAGCTCAACACCATACCATATCTTATCATACTATAGCTCAACACCAGACCATATCTTATCATACTATACCTCAATACCAATACCCTATCATACCATACCTTAATACCATACCCTATCATACCATACCTCAATACCATACCATATCTTACCATACCATATCTTATCACACTATACCTCAACACCATACCATATCTTATCATACTATAGCTCAACACCAGACCATATCTTATCATACTATACCTCAATACCAATACCCTATCATACCATACCTTAATACCATACCCTATCATACCATACCTCAATACCATACCATATCTTACCATACCATATCTTATCACACTATACCTCAACACCATACCATATCTTATCATACTATAGCTCAACACCAGACCATATCTTACCCTATCATACCATACCTCAATACCATACCATATCTTACCATACCTCAATACCATACCATATCTTACCATACCATATCTTATCACACTATACCTCAATACCATACCATATCTTACCATACAATACCTCAGTCACCAGTATAGTTGTATTTAAAAAGCCATTTGGGTTTAACTACCATTTTATTTGGGATTTGAAATCTATTTTTCAAAGCGTCCTGTCCAAGATAGGCAGCACCAAGTCATTACACAATTACAGACAAACAACATGAAAACTACAAGTAATACAGTAAAAACCATAGAATTCACAAGAGTAAAACAAAATTATAAAACAGCAAATTAAAAACATTGACAGGTCAGGGAATCAGTCTCAAAATCCTTCATCAGTGATTTAAAAATACCAATCGAGGCAAGTTCTTCCAGTTTGAAAGTATTTTGTAAGGCTTTCCAAGCCGATGGTGCAGAGTGCATAAAAGCCCTTTTACCAAATTCAGTTCGGACATTTGTAACAGTTAGCAGGATAAAGTCCAGCGAACGAAGAGAGAACCCACCACATTTCTGAACAGTATAAATGCACAAATAAAAAGGTAGTAAACCCAAAATGGCTTTGTAAATAAAAGTATACCAGTGCCTGAGCCTACGAGTGACTAGAGAAGGCCAGCCAACCCTGGTATACAAAGTGCAGTGGTGCGGAAGGGTTTTGCAGTTTAAAATAAATCTCAATGCACCATGGTAAAGGGTGTCAATTGATCTCAAACACTAAGCGGAAGCATTCATATATAAAATATTCCCATAGTCTAGTAAAAGCATAAATGTAGCTGATAGTAGCCTCCTAAATCAAATCAAATCAACTTTTATTTGTTACATACACATGGTTAGCAGATGTTAATGCGAGTGTAGCGAAATGCTTGCTTCTGGCTTCAAAAGAAAAACAGGTCTTATTCATAAAATAAAATCCCAATTTCAGCTTCAATCTTTTGTAAATTGTTGAATATACAATTTAAAAGAGAGGCCGTCATCAATTAAAATTCTGAGATATTTATGAGGTTACAGTCTCAATCTCATTGCCCTACAAGGTAGTAATAGGTGAAGAGTTCAGAGGTCTATTTCTTGCTTTAGAAAACACCATTAGTTTAGTTCTGTCAGTATTGAGGAAAAGCTTCAATTGACACAAGGTATGTTGAACAGTATAAAAAGCATTTTGTAAGTTCTGGAAAGCTTTTGTAAGAGATGAGGCACAACAGTAAATAACAGTATCATCAGCATAAAAATGAAGTTGAGCATTTTGGACATTTCTGTCTAAATTGTTTATATAAATAGTGAATAAGAGAGGACCAGGTACAGAGCCTTGGGGCACACCATTACTGACAGACAATTTAACAGACATGAGTGCACTGAGTTCTATCAGACAGATAGACACAGTGCTGTTTTTTGTCAAGGGCTTCAGTGATATCATTTAAAACCTTCATGGCTGCTGTAATTGTGCTATGCTTCTTCCTGAAGCCCGATTGGTACATTGATAAAATAGAGTTAGTATATAAAACTCTTTTAGCTGCTCACTCACAAGGGTTTCAAGTATTTTCACCAGGGGTGACAGCTTTGAGATTGGCCTATAATTATTTAAGAGAGTTGGATCTCCCCTTTTAAAGTGGTAGGACAAATGCGGATTTCCAGATCTTTGGAACTTCATATCAGTGGTAACAGACATAAAATATTCAGACTTGGTCTTCCTGAGAAGAAAAGAACACTTGTTTCATAACTGCCTAAAAAATAAGCCAATCAGCATCAGAACATGATTTCCTTGCTTTAGCCCAGGCTAGATTATGGTCGTGAATAATATTAGACAGCTCAGAAGAAAACCATGGCTTAACCCGCCCTTTAACCCTGAACCTGCGGAATGGGGCATGTTTGTTTACTATTTGGGAAAAACCATCATGAAAGAATTTCCAGACAGTTTCCCACAGGGATAAACTCAATCTGCTCCAGTCAAAATAAAACAAATCATGAAGGAAAGTTTGCTCATTAAAACGCTTCAAATGTCTCTTATGAATAAAACGTGGGTTTGTCTTTGGAACCTTAGTATTTCTAACAGCAACAACAGCACAATGGTCACTAAAATCATTACAACAAAAACGCAGAATATTTATGTGGAACATTTGTCAATATCAAATCAATCAGGGGCTATTTTTTGGGGCATTTAAGTTTTGGGTGGGTGAGTTAATCGACTTGGTAAGATTCATAGAATTACAAACATTTTTAAATCATCAGACACTGGCTTTAACCAACACCAGTTGAGATCACCAATCAAGATCATTTCACTGTAAAGATGTTTAGACATAAGGTTCATCAGAGAAGAAAATACATCACCGAGAACAGAGGAGGGTCTATAACAGCCAATCACAGATACAGAGAACAGAGGAGGGTCTATAACAGCAAATCACAGTTATAGAGAGGCCCTTCGAAACCTCAAAATTCAGGTTTCTCAATATTGCAAGAAATTCAAACTGTTTACAAATAGTTTCGGACTTTGCCACACTTAAAGGGAATTTAGTTTTTACATATTTAGCCACACCCCCACCTTTCTTAACTTGATCAGTACGATAAACATTGTAAATACTTATACAAATATCCTTATCAAAAACAGACTTGCTGAGCCAGGTTTCAGAAAACACAATTACATCAGCATCAGTTGATTTACCCCAAATCCTAACCCCATCCATTTTTGACAAGATGCTGCGTAGATTTAAATGAAAAATAGATCTAGATTTAAAATCAGAGGGGGTTTGAAGACATTGCATATCAGGGCCAGGGTTAGGTTGCAGTAACCTGATATCAACAAAAGACCTCTGTTTAATAACCTTGCACAGCTTCTCTTTTTAAGAGACCTACTGAAAGCGAATTCTACAAGTGAGTTTCTAGACAATACAAAACAGTCATTTAAACCCATTATACTTTGGTAGTGACACAAATTCGTACTGTTCACATCATGCCACAAGTGCATCGGCACTTGGACGAGTGGATCAGTGAAAAGAGCGAGTTCCTGCAGACAAAATGTCTAATGGACGGGGAGATGTACTCACCCAGCGGCAATGTTCGTTTTCAGTGCACAAAGCAATACCACGAAAATTGTAATTTTCACTGATAAATGTAAAAAATAGACACCAAGGAAGGTAAGGGGAGAGAGGGGCAGCGTGTATGTATGAGTCTGAATGTGAGTGTTTGCGCGTGTGAGTAGATTGGGTGTTGAGGTCGATTGAGAGAACGGGTTGGGGATTGTTGAGCTGCCACTGACAGCCAGGCGAAGAGCAAAAAGGAGCAGCTTGGACGAGACACTCACCAGACGAAGGAAGGACTCAGGCCAGCCAGAGATAGGGTTAATTTGGTAAACTTCAAGTAATGAAGTGCCGAGTTGATCTTTACACCAGCAAAAAACAAAATAGTTTGCACTACCCAACAAGGAAGTTACTCAACCATAAACAAATAGGTTATTAGTAGGTTAAAATGTACTCGTCACAGACAAACGACATGACATGCTGCCATCTTGAACACTCGTGGACCACTAAGTAGTTTACTGGAGCAAGGCTCTGGAGCAATGAACCGCCCTTGCTGTCTCTGCCTGGCCGGTTCCCCTCTCTCCACTGGGATTCTCTGCCTCTAACCCTATTACAGGGGC
Source organism: Oncorhynchus masou masou (assembly GCF_036934945.1). NCBI lineage: Eukaryota > Metazoa > Chordata > Actinopteri > Salmoniformes > Salmonidae > Oncorhynchus > Oncorhynchus masou. The sequence goes on from NW_027008810.1 coordinate 67,359, forward strand.
TGAGTCAATGGCTTACTGGTGCTCTTTAATGCCGTCCCTAGGAGGGGTGCGTCACTTGAGTGGGTTGAGTCACTGATGTGATCTCCCTGTCTGGGTTGGTGCCCCCCCTTGGGTTGTGCCGTGGCGGAGATCTTTGTGGGCTATACTCGGCCTTGCCTCAGGATGGTAAGTTGGTGGTTGAAGATATCCCTCTAGTGGTGTGGGGGCTGTGCTTTGGCAAAGTGGGTGGGGTTATATCCTTCCTGTTTGGCCCTGTCCAGGGGTACCTGTCTCATTCTCCAGGATTTATGCTTCACATAAACATGAGTTGGGGGGTGTTACGCACGCCTCTATGAAGAGGGAACGCAACACCCTGCTACAACTAAACTCTCTGTGAAGTGAAAAAGGTATGGACTGTAGGTGCAAGAAAGAATGACAACAGGCAGAATGTGGTACCGTTTACCAGGACTTTATTCCTTCACACGGTAATATGGGGAAAAGGGGCTGGACGGAAGCAAAGCAAAGAAAGTATATCTCAAAGCCCCCCCCTCTCCTATCTTACCTGCCTAACCAATACTTACCTAATTTAGCACCACCTGGTGCCCTAACCAAAATACAAGGGGGTGGTCCGCCCAGGTCTTACCTAGTGTGCCTAGACAGCGAATATGCTACAGGTATATGTATGCCCGTGGGCCTCTTGCCTAAGCACTCCCTAGGTGCCTTCGCAACTATCTGAGCAACAAACTCACAAAACATACCAACTCTCAGCCCAGCAAAATCTCTAGCAAACTCTCAGCCCAGCAAAATCTCTCTAGCAAAATCTCTCTAGCAAAATCTCTCTAGCAAAATCTCTCTAGCAAAATCTCTCTAGCAAAATCTCTCTAGCAAAATCTCTGCAATGACCTCCCAGCAAATCTCTCTCTCCTGAACAGAACACTGGCTTTTATATAGCTTCAGATTGAATGGGTAATTGGAGACAGCTGTCTTGACGAGGGGCGGGGTCAGCTCTCCAATTAGCCCTGGAGTCGACCAATCAGCTGCTTGAGGGATTTCAGGAAGCCATTTCCTGAAATAAACACATGCAAACATACAAACTACAACACATAAACTGGGGAACGTAACAGGGGGCTAGGGTCAGTTTGTTATATCTGGAGTATTTCTCCTGTCTTATCCGGTGTCCTGTGTGAATTTAAGTATCCTCTCTCTAATTCTCTCTTCTCTCTTTCTTTCTCTCTCTCGGAGGACCTGAGCCGTAGGACCATGCCTCAGGACTACCTGGCATGATGACTCCTTGCTGTTTCCAGTCCAACTGGCCGTGCTGCTGCTCCAGTTTCAACTGTTCTGCCTGCGGCTATGGAACCCTGACCTGTTCACCGGACGTGCTACCATGTCTCTGACCTATTATTTGACCATGCTGGTCATTTATGAACATTTGAACATCTTGGCCATGTTCTGTTATAATCTCCACCCGGCACAGCCAGAAGAGGACTGGCCACCCCTCATAGCCTGGTTCATCTCTAGGTTTCTTCCAAGGTTTGGCCTTTCCAGGGAGTTTTCCGAGCCAACGTGCTTCAACACCTGCATTGCTTGCTGTTTGGAGTTTTAGGCTGGGTTTCTGTACAGCACTTTGAGATATCAGCTGATGTACGAAGGACTTTATAAATAAATTTGATTTGATTGATCTTTCCATACATTGTACCTCAATACCATACCATATCTTACCATACCATACCGCAATACCATACCATACTATATCTTACCATGCTATACCTCAACACCATACCATATCTTACCATACAAGTCCTCAAAACCATACCTTAATACCATACCATATCTTACCATACTATACGTTAATACCATACTATATGCTACCATACTATACCATACCATAATACCTTACCATATCTTACCCTACCATACCTTAAAGCATACCATACCATACCATAACTTAATACCATATCTTAGTCCTGGTAACCCCAGGGGGTGTACATTTTAGTGTTTGTCCTAGCACTACACAGCTGATTCAAATAACAATTCAAAAAAATTATTTGAGTCAGCTGTGAAGAGCTAGTGCAAAAATCAAGGCGTGCACCTAGGGTGGCCCCGGACCGAGTTTGGGAAGCTTGTATTAATACCATACCAAGCCCTCGTAGCTGCTCTCATCGACAAACACACACACACACACACACACACACACACACACACACACACACACACACACACACACACACACACACACACACACACCACTGCCCCCAGAGCCTTAATCCATCCCGTTTTCCTTTCAGCTCTTTCTCCTTCACATTCAACACTGCATAACTCACAAATTGAGAAGAAAAGAGAGAAAGGCATAGATTATGTTATTTTTGCTTCTGTAAAAGAAGTGTCAAATATGAAGAGATTCCAGCTCTTCTGGTGGATCGACCAGAGTAACAATAGAATGAGTGAGTGCTACAGGTCATTTAGGCAAGTTACCATGTTGTTCTTGGGCACAGGGACTACGGTGGTCTGCTTGAAACATGTTGGTATTACAGGCTCGGTCAGGGACAGGTTGAAAATGTTAGTGAAGACATTTGCCAGTTGGTCAGTGCATGCTTAGAGCACATGTCCTGGTAATCTGTCTGGCCGTGCGGCCTTGTGAATGTTGACCTGTTTTAAGTTCGTACTCACATCGGCTACAAAGTGTGTGATAACACAGTTGCCCGGAGAAGTTGGTGCTCTCATGCTTCGGGGTGTTGCTTGCCTCGAAGGGACCTAAGAAGTCATTTAGCTTGTCTGGTGGGCATGTGTCACTTGGCAGCTCGCTGCTTCCTTTGTAGTCCGTAATAGTTTGCAAAGCCCTGCCACATCCGACGAGCATCAGAGCTGGTGTAGTACGATTCGATATTAATCCTGTATTGACGCTTTGCCTGTTTGATGGTTCGTCGGAGGGCATAGCTGGATTTCTTATAAGCTTCCGGGTTAGAGTCCCGCTCCTTGAAAGCGGCAACTCTACCCTTTAGCTCAGTGGGGATGTTGCCTGTAAACCATAGCTTCTGTTTGGGGTATGTACGTACGGTCACTGTGGGGACGACGTCATCAACGCATCGATGAAGCCATTGACTGATGTGGTGTACTCCTCAATGTCATCGGAAGAATCTCGGAACATATTCCAGTCTGTCATAGCAAAACAGTCCTGTAGTTTAGCATCTGCATCATCTGACCACTTCCGTATTGAGCGAGTCACTGGTACTTCCTGCTTTAGTTTGTGCTTGTAAGCCGGAATCAGGAGAATAGAGTTGGAGTCAAATTTGCCAAATGGAGGTAGAGGGAGAGCTTTGTACGCGCCTCTGTGTGTGGAGTAAAGGTGGTCTAGAGTTTTTTTTTTCTCCTCTGGTTGCACATGTGACATGCGGGTAGAAATGAGGTAAAATGCATTAAAGTCCCCGGCCACTAGGAGAGCCGCCTCTGAATGAGCATTTTTTTGATTGCTTATGGCCTTATACAGCTTGTTGAGTGCGGTCTTAGTGCCGGCATTGGTTTGTTGTGGTAAATGGAAATCTATGAAAATATAGATGAAAACTCTTTGGTAAACTTTGGTAAATCATGTGGTTTACAGCTTATCATGAGATACTCTATCTCAGATGAGCAAAAATCTCATGACTTCATTAATATTAGATTTTGTGCACCAGCTGTTATTGACAAATAGATAGACCGCCACCCCTTGTCTTACCGGAGGCAAATGTTCTATCATGCTGATGCATTGAAAACCCCGCCAGATGTATGTTATCCATGTCGTCGTTCAGCCACGACTCTGTGAAACACAAGATATTACATCTGAGCTCATCCATTTTATTATCCAATGATTACAAGTT
>NW_027008811.1:0-71177 GCF_036934945.1 Oncorhynchus masou masou
TTTTGTTGTAGCCTCTGTTATTGGTAATAGTGAGAGGTTAGCATGTTTTGTTGTAGCCTCTGTTATTGGTAATGGTGAGAGGTTAGTATGTTTTGTTGTAGTCTCTGTTATTGGTAATGGTGAGAGGATAGTATGTTTTGTTGTAGCCTCTGATATTGGTAATGGTGAGAGGTTAGCATGTTTTGTTGTAGCCTCTGTTACTGGTAATGGTGAGAGGTTAGTATGTTTTGTTGTAGTCTATGTTATTGGTAATGGTGAGAAGTTAGCATGTTTTGTTGTAGCCTCTGTTATTGGTAATGGTGAGAGGTTAGCATGTTTTGTTGTATCCTCTGTTATTGGTAATGGTGAGAGGTTAGCATGTTTTGTTGTCGCCTCTGTTATTGGTAATGGTGAGAGGTTAGCATGTTTTGTTGTAGTCCCTTATTGTTTTCTCACTCATTATTATTCATGATGACAGAATGTCACATTTTATTTGAAAGGACACTGATATATCTAAACATTTTCAAAAAATATCTTGACACTGTTTTCACCACCAAAGATCATCATCAGTGTGATTTTAAAATGATTTGACTCTTTGCAGGCTGTCAGGCTGTCTAGTCACAGAGGAAGGCTGTGCTTCTCTGGTCTCAGCTCTGAGGTCAAACCCCTCACACCTGAGAGAGCTGGACCTGAGCTACAATCACCCAGGAGACTCAGGAGTCAGACTGCTCTCTGCTGGACTGGAGGATCCACACTGCAGACTGGAGAAACTCAAGTATGTAGAGGGTTTATGTCAATGTTCATATCAGACATGTTGGACTTATCAGGCTGGTTTAGACAAACATTCTGACCACCACTTGGACAAAGGTGTGTGTGTGTGTGTGTGTGTGTGTGTGTGTGTGTGTGTGTGTGTGTGTGGAGTGTGTGTGTCGGTGCGTGCGTGAGCGTGCATGCATGTGTGAGAGCGCGCGCGTGTGTGTGTGTGTGTGGAGTGTGTGTATGTGTGTGTTTGTGTATCGGTGCTTTGTGAGCGTGAGCGCATGTGTGTGTGTGTGAGACACTCAATGACTGCCTGTTCTTCTGCTTACCGCTACAGTGTGGAACATGGTGGAGAGAACAGAATGAAACCTGGACTTAGAAAATGTGAGTGTTGACTGATGTGAAGAATATGACTAAGAATAAGTCTTAATTCAAGTTAAATCAAAGTCAAAGACCACCATCATTACTGACTTGGTCATATTAAATATCAGCTGTAGAAGCAGAAATCAGGGACACCAACGTTTACAAAGAGTTTAGAAAGTTTAGAAGTGTGTGTGTGTGTGTATGTGTGTGTGTGTGTGTGTGTGTGTGTGTGTGTGTGATTAATGGGAATAAGTGTGTTTTATATTACCATACATTATAACATATGATAATTCAACAAGTCTCAAGTTACCTTAACTTCTCCTTTTGTTACCTAGAAACATCTACATTAAATGAATTAGTGAAAAGTGAGTTAACATTCTAATGTGAATGATGATGATTTCTAATATTGTGTCTGGTTTCATCCATCAGATGTCTGTGATCTCACACTGGATCCAAACACAGTAAACAGACACCTCTCTCTGTCTGAGGAGAACAGAAAGGTGACATGGAGGACAGAGGAGCAGCCGTATCCTGATCACCCAGAGAGATTTGAGGACTGGGGACAGGTGCTGTGTAGAGAGGGTCTGACTGGGCGCTGTTACTGGGAGGTAGAGTGGAGTGGGAGTGGGGCTGATATAGCAGTGACATATAAAGGAATCAACAGGAGTGGAGGGGGTAATGACTGTGTGATTGGATTAAATGACAAGTCCTGGACTCTGTTCTGCTCTGACAACAGTTACACTGCCTGGCACAATGATAATACCACTACCATAGACGTCCCCTCCTCCAGCTCCCACAGAGTAGGAGTGTATCTGGACTGGCCAGCCGGCACTCTGTCCTTCTATAGAGCCTCCTCTGACACACTGGCCCACCTGATCACATTCACCTCCACATTCACTGAGCCACTCTATCCAGGGTTTGGGGTTTATTATGATGGCAACTCAGTGTCACTTTAAACAATAACACACAAAGAACACAAACACTGGACGGACACACACACACACACACACACACACACACTGGACACACACACATACTGGACACACACAACCAGGACACACACACACAGGACACAAAAACACTGGACGGAGACACACACACACAAACACACACACACACACACACACAGGACATATACACAGGACACACACAGAGGACACACAGGACACAAACACACAAGATACACACACACACACACTGGACACACACACACTGACACACACACACTCTGGACACACACACACTGACACACACACTGGGCACACTCTCACACACACACAAACGCGTCTTCCTATAATTGTGAGGACCTTGACTCAGGAACTTCAAATGATTTTTCTGATAGAATTGGGAACAGACACCTCATTCCAGCACCAAGTGGTCCCACAAACACAGAGGTGTAAATATAACAGGAATACAAATATTATTCCAGACATTATAGACTAGAACTCCTTATGAATGTCTGCAGCCGATGAGACTGTTGGCGTCTGACAAGAGGTGAAAATATTACAGGAATATTCTGCAAATGTTGATGAAGACGTCACTCAATCCCTCCAAAACATCATGCAGTCTTTCCACAAGACTCCCATGAAGTTATAGTGTGACGTTATGAGTTAACGTTAAAGTAACATTCTCAGAACATACTGCACTTGTTTTATACTGTTTTAGATGGATCCTCTGTTTATCATCTTGTTTTATACTGTTTTAGATGGATCCTCTGTTTATCATCTTGTTTTATACTGTTTTAGATGGATCCTCTGTTTATCCTCTTGTTTTATACTGTTTTAGATGGATCCTCTGTTTATCATCTTGTTTTATACTGTTTTAGATGGATCCTCTGTTTATCATCTTGTTTTAAACTGTTTTAGATGGATCCTCTGTTTAAACATTTAAACTCTTACAATATCACCGTTAAAATACCAATGTGATCATTTGTTGTATGTTTTTTTATGTTGAAAAACAAATACAATTATACATGGACATATGCTCCATAGTTGTACAAGTATATAAGGATATATTGTACTTTTTGTAATAAAACGTACTTAAAACAAGAAAAAGCATGATAATTGTGAAAACAATTTCATTATCGATTTTACGTTGCCTCTATCAGTCGCAGGTTGATGTTTGTCATGAATCATGACATGGAGGCAGAACTGTGTGATTTCCTCTAGATATGCCAGCTGCAAAGTCAAAATTGGTTGTGGAAAATAATGTTGTTTTATGGTCTTAATTTAGGGGAAGGATTAGCAGTGTGGTTAGGATTGAGTTTAGGATTAAAATCTGATTTTATTACTTTGTGCCTGTGTCAGTTAGTGACCACTTTGCTGAACTGCCTCCAGGGCAAGATTCATGACAATAAATGCCAACCTGCCTCCCAGTCATCCCGTCATTATCTTAACAAGGCTGCAGAACATGCAAGCTCATGATGTGGGTTCTCTCATAACCCCCAGTCCCCAGGTGGGTTCTCTCATAACATAACCCCAGTCCCCAGGTGGGTAGATGACAGGTTGAATAAAGAGAAGCTAGTGATGTGGGGGTTCTCTCATAACCCTCAGTCCCCAGGTGGGTAGATGGCAGGTTGTATAAAGAGAAGCCAGTGATGTGGGGGTTCTCTCATAACCCTCAGTCCCCAGGTGGGTAGATGGCAGGTTGAATAAAGAGAAGCTAGTGATGTGGGGGTTCTCTCAAAACCCTCAGTCCCCAGGTGGGTAGATGGCAGGTTGAATAAAGAGAAGCTAGTGATGTGGGGGTTCTCTCATAACCCTCAGTCCCCAGGTGGGTAGATGGCAGGTTGAATAAAGAGAAGCTAGTGATGTGGGGGTTCTCTCATAACCCTCAGTCCCCAGGTGGGTAGATGGCAGGTTGAATAAAGAGAAGCTAGTGATGTGGGGGTTCTCTCATAACCCTCAGTCCCCAGGTGGGTAGATGGCAGGTTGAGTAAAGAGAAGCTAGTGATGTGGGGGTTCTCTCATAACCCTCAGTCCCCAGGTGGGTAGATGGCAGGTTGAATAAAGATAAAACAATGGGCTACATAACAAAATCCATGAATGTATAAAACATTAAGGACACCTTTCTTTCCATGACAAACTGTGAATCCAGGTGAAAGCTATGATTCCTTATTTGTCAATTGTAGATGAAAGGGAGGAGAAAGGTGAACTTTTTATGGCTGCAGGGGCAGTATTGAGTAGCTTGGATGAAAATGTGCCCATTGTAAATGGCCAGCTCCTCAGTCTCAGTTGCTAATATATGCATATTATTATTATTATTGGATAGAAAACACTCTAAAGTTTCCAAAACTGTCAAAATATTGTCTGTGAGTATAACAGAACTGATATTGCAGGAGAAACCCTGAGGAAAATCAAAACAGGAAGTGGCTTCTATTTTGAAAATTCCATGTTCCATTGCCTCCCTTTGCTCCATTTAAAGGGATATCAACCAGATTCCTTTTCCTATCGCTTCCTCAAGCTGTCAAAAGTCTTCATATATAGTTTCAGGCTTTTATTTTGAAAAATTAGCCAGAACGATAACATTGCGTCAAGCGGTCACATGAGTTTTGCTCGCGCAACAGAATTTGTATAGGTATTGCTTTTCCCTCTCCTACTGTAAAAGACATTTGCGGTTGATATATTATCGATTATATATTTTAGAAACAACCTGAGGATTGATTATAAAAAACGTTTGATATGTTTCTGTGGACATTATGGAAACTATTTGGAATTTTCGCCTGTGTTGTCGTGACCGCTCTTTCCTGTGGATTTCTTAACATAACGTGACAAACAAACGGAGGTATTTTGAATCTAAAAATAATCTTTATCGAACAAAAGGAACATTTGTTGTGTAACTGGGAGTCTCGTAAGTGAAAACATCCGAAGGTCATCAAAGATAAATTATTAATTTGCTTTTCTGATTTTCGTGATCGATCTACCTGATGCTAAGTGTACTTAATGTTTTATCGTGTGAACGATAAATTTACAAACGCTGGGATTGCTTTCGCTGTAAAGCATAATTTCAAAATCTGACACGACAGGTGGATTACCAAAAGGCTAAGCTGTGTTTTCCTATATTGCACTTGTGATGTCATGAATATAAATATTAATATTAATATTTATTGTATGCAGCGCTGTGCTATTCAGCGGTTGTTGATGACACTCATCCCGATATCAGGATTACAGCCATAACAAGTCAACCGCTGTGTCAGATTTCAAAAACACTTTACGGAAAAAGCAAACCATGCAATCTTAAACGGTGCTCAGAGATAAGCAACATTTCTCCGCCATGTTGGAGTCATTACATTACATGAAATACGAAATTACATCATAAATATTCCCTTACCTTTGAGGATCTTCATCATAATGCACTCCCAGGAGTCCTAGTTCCACAATAAAAATTAGTAGCTACTTGCGCAGGTCCAGGCGAACGAAAACTTCAAAAAGTTATATTACAGGTTGAATAAACTTGTCAAACTAAGTAGAGAATCAATCTTCAAGATGTTGTTATCATAAATATTCAATAACGATCTTACTGGGATTTGAATAGGCAATGAATTGAAAATCGACCAGCCTCAGAATTCTCACTTCCTGTTTGGATTTTTTCTCGGGTGTTTGCCTGCCATATGAGTTCTGTTATACTCACAGACATCATTCAAACAGGTTTAGAAACATCATAGTGTTTTATATCAAATAGTAATAATACTATGCATATATTAGCATCTGGGACAGAGTAGGAGGCAGTTCACTCTGGGCACGCTATTCATCCAAAGTGAAAATGCTGCCCCCTATCCTAGAGAAGTTTTAAAGAAGGATTTTTAAGCCTGGAGACAATAGAGACATGGATTGTGTATATGTGTCATTCAGAGGGTGAATGAGCAAGACAAAAGTTTTAAGTGCCTTTGAATGGGGTATGGTAGTAGGTGCCAGGCGCATTGGTTTGTGTCACTCAGTGTATAACCTGTAGGCTACAGAACTGCAACACTGCTGGGTTTTCACGCTCATGTTCAACCACCCAAAGGACATCCAGACAACTTGACAACTGTGGGAAGCATTGGAGTCAACATGGGTCATCATCCCTGCGGAATTCAATGTTAGGAAGGTGTCCTTAATTAGTCCACTAGTCCACTACAATGAGTAATATCTAACAGTGTATATAGACTACACTGCTCAGAGTAATATCTAGTCCACTCAGTGTATAACCTATAGACTACACTGCTCAGTTAGAGTAATATCTAGTCCACTCAGTGTATAACCTATAGACTACACTGCTCAGTTAGAGTAATATCTAGTCCACTCAGTGTATAACCTGTAGACTACACTGCTCAGTTAGAGTAATATCTAGTCCACTCAGTGTATAACCTGTATAAGTAGACTACACTGCTCAGTTATAGTAATATCTAGTCCACTCAGTGTATAACCTGTAGGCTACACTGCTCAGTTAGAGTAATATCTAGTCCACTCAGTGTATAACCTGTAGCTCAGTTAGAGTAATATCTAGTCCACTCAGTGCTCAGTTCAGTTAGAGTAATATCTAGTCCACTCAGTGTATAACTTAAGACAACACTGCTCAGTTAGAGTAATATCTAGTCCACTCAGTGTATAACCTGTAGACTACACTGCTCAGTTAGAGTAATATCTATAGACTACACTCCAGTTAGAGTAATATCTAGTCCACAGTGTATAACCTGTAGACTACACTGCTCAGTTAGAGTAATATCTAGTCCACTCAGTGTATAACCTGTAGACTACACTGCTCAGTTAGAGTAATATCTAGTCCACTCAGTGTATAACCTGTAGGCTACACTGCTCAGTTAGAGTAATATCTAGTCCACTCAGTGTATAACCTGTAGACTACACAGTTAGAGTAATATCTAGTCCACTCAGTGTTACTGCTCAGTTAGAGTAATATCTAGTCCACTCAGTGTATAACCTGTAGACTACACTGCTCAGTAGAGTAATATCTAGTCCACTCAGTTAGGTGGCTACCTGCTCAGTTATCAGCATCATAAAAGCTGATAGTTTTTCAACCACATCAAATAATACATCCAAGTCAAACTGAAATCTAATAAGAAACATGTTGGGCCTTTTACAATGAAGTTTGGCCACTAGATTATTACCTATTTATATTCATAACTAAAACTTCACCTAATTTTAACATTCTGTCATAAACACATTCAAATTAATAACTAAAATAAAGAAAACAGTTTTCCGATCTCAAAAGGTTAAATATAAACGAACTAAGTGTCTATTAAGTGCCAAATAAAGTAACTGCTCAGTTGACCACAGGGATTCATAATAAATCATTAAAATCCCTTGTGAGAGCAGTTGTGTGAAACAGGAAGTGGCAATTGAATTCAAGAATCACCAAAAAATGTATTTGCTAAAACATTTCTAGTATTTTTTCTCTTGGTAACAGGGTTGACATGTTATGCTGGAAACACTCAGTTTTCCACCACGAAACAACAACATGTAGAGCAGAACAGAACAGGGCAGAAGCAACTACACTGAGCTCAACTAGGACCTGCATGTTGGAGCTAGGACCTGCATGTTGGAGCTTGGGCCTGCATGTTGGAGCTAGGGCCTGCATGTTGGAGCTAGGGCCTGCATGTTGGAGCTAGGGCCTGCATGTTGGAGCAAGGGCCTGCATGTTGGAGCTAGGGATTCATAATAAATCATTAAAATCCTTTGTGAGAGCAGTTGTGTGAAACAGGAAGTGGCAATTGAATTCAAGCCTGCATGTTGGAGCTAGGGCCTGCATGTTGGAGCTAGGACAGCTAGGACCTGCATGTTGGAGCTAAGACCTGCATGTTGGAGCTAGGGCCTACATGTTGGAGCTAGGGCCTGCATGTTGGAGCTAGGACCTGCATGTTGGAGCTAGGACCTGCTTGTTGGAGCTAGGACAGCTAGGACCTGCATGTTGGAGCTAAGGCCTGCATGTTGGAGCTAGGGCCTGCATGTTGGAGCTAGGGCCTGCATGTTGGAGCTAGGGCCTGCATGTTGGAGCTAGGGCCTGCATGTTGGAGCTAGGGCCTGCATGTTGGAGCTAGGGCCTGCATGTTGGAGCTAGGGCCTGCATGTTGGAGCTAGGGCCTGCATGTTGGAGCTAGGACCTGCATGTTGGAGCTAGGACCTGCATGTTGGAGCTAGGACCTGCATGTTGGAGCTAGGACCTGCATGTTGGAGCTAGGACCTGCATGTTGGAGCTAGGCCTGCATGTGGATGTTGGAGCTAGGACCTGCATGTTGGAGCTAAGACCTCCAACTTGCAGGTCCTAGCTCCAAAACCCTGATGTTTGACAGTCATTTAGTTGTCTGTGGTTTTTCGTTCTCACTGTTACTTTGTCACTATTATAAATTGCATGAGTTATGTTATGGGTCTCGTTACCATCCCCCCATACTGCCGGGCCAAAAGGGATCCGTAACACCCTTTCCATTGTGATTTTAACTGAGACTGAGTTCACCATTGTAACCTGCAGAGTTTAGTGTCAAAGGTTTCCTGGGTAATTGTCCTTGAGCTTTTGATCGGGAGTGTAATTACAGGTAAGGGAAGTTCTTCTACAACTTATGTCATTGGCAAGAATATTTCTTATAAGCTTTAATTCTAACTTAATTCTAACAGCTGTTTAGATGCTGATTTTCATAATATCATAGTCTCTGAGTTGGCTAATATAGCTAGTACCACCTAAAGCATGTTAGTTACAGTAGCTAGCTAATATAGCTGGAACCAACTAAAGCATGTTAGTTACAGCAGCTAGCTAATATAGCTGGAACCACCTAAAGCATGTTAGTTACAGTAGCTAGCTAATATAGCTGGAACCACCTAAAGAATGTTAGTTACAGTAGATAGCTAATATAGCTGGAACCAACTAAAGCATGTTAGTTACAGTAGCTAGCTAATATAGCTGGAACCAACTAAAGCATGTTAGTTACAGTAGCTAGCTAATATAGCTGGAACCAACTAAAGCATGTTAGTTACAGTAGCTAGCTAATATAGCTGGAACCAACTAAAGCATGTTAGTTACAGTAGCTAGCTAATATAGCTGGAACCAACTAAAGCATGTTAGTTACAGTAGCTAAGTCGAAAAAGATTAGCTAGCTATCGTCATGGTGTAGCGACATATGTCTTTGTTTCCATTCTAGTCTGTTCCCACTCAATGATGACTTCTCCCATCACTCAAGGTGTTCAACAATTCCCTTCATTGTTTGTCTCAAAAGAATAAGTAAAACACTTCAACAGGTGAAATATTTAGTCAGATTAGCTAGCTACTTGTCATTAGGCTTTTAAAGGGGCAACCAGCTGTTTATACATCCATCTTTGGATTTTAAAATTAATAATATGTACCATTGATTCTTGAAGATATAACTTATAAATGCAAGGTGACGGAGGCTGCTGCTGTAGCTACAGGACTACCTGTGTCTGTAGTTAAGGTATGAAAAGGAGGTCCTCAGTCCTGGTGACAGAGGCTGCTGCTGTGGTTACAGGACTACCTGTGTCTGTAGTTAAGGTATGTAAAGGAGGTCCTCAGTCCTGGTGACAGAGGCTGCTGCTGTAGCTACAGGACTACCTGTGTCTGTAGTTAAGGTATGGAAAGGAGGTCCTCAGTCCTGGTGACAGAGGGTCCTCAGTCCTGTAGTTAAGGACAGAGGTCCTCAGTCCAGGTGAGGCTGCTGCTGTGGTTACAGGACTACCTGTGTCTGTAGTTAAGGTATGTAAAGGAGGTCCTCAGTCCTGGTGACAGAGGCTGCTGCTGTGGTTACAGGACTACCTGTGTCTGTAGTTAAGGTATGTAAAGGAGGTCCTCAGTCCTGGTGACAGAGGCTGCTGCTGTAGCTACAGGACTACCTGTGTCTGTAGTTAAGGTATGAAAAGGAGGTCCTCAGTCCTGGTGACAGAGGCTGCTGCTGTAGCTACAGGACTACCTGTGTCTGTAGTTAAGGTATGAAAAGGAGGTCCTCAGTCCTGGTGACAGAGGCTGCTGCTGTAGCTACAGGACTACCTGTGTCTGTAGTTAAGGTATGTAAAGGAGGTCCTCAGTCCTGGTGACAGAGGCTGCTGCTGTAGCTACAGGACTACCTGTGTCTGTAGTTAAGGTATGTAAAGGAGGTCCTCAGTCCTGGTGACAGAGGCTGCTGCTGTAGCTACAGGACTACCTGTGTCTGTAGTTAAGGTATGTAAAGGAGGTCCTCAGTCCTGGTGACAGAGGCTGCTGCTGTAGCTACAGGACTACCTGTGTCTGTAGTTAAGGTATGAAAAGGAGGTCCTCAGTCCTGGTGACAGAGGCTGCTGCTGTAGCTACAGGACTACCTGTGTCTGTAGTTAAGGTATGAAAAGGAGGTCCTCAGTCCTGGTGACAGAGGCTGCTGCTGTAGCTACAGGACTACCTGTGTCTGTAGTTAAGGTATGTAAAGGAGGTCCTCAGTCCTGGTGACAGAGGCTGCTGCTGTAGTTACAGGACTACCTGTGTCTGTAGTTAAGGTATGTAAAGGAGGTCCTCAGTCCTGGTGACAGAGGCTGCTGCTGTAGCTACAGGACTACCTGTGTCTGTAGTTAAGGTATGTAAAGGAGGTCCTCAGTCCTGGTGACGGAGGCTGCTGCTGTAGCTACAGGACTACCTGTGTCTGTAGTTAAGGTATGTAAAGGAGGTCCTCAGTCCTGGTGACAGAGGCTGCTGCTGTAGCTACAGGACTACCTGTGTCTGTAGTTAAGGTATGGAAGGGGTGTGTAAGGGATTTCCTCCTCTTCTTCCGAAGAGGAGAGAAGGATCGGAGGACCAATATGCGGCTTGGTAAGTGTCCATGGTTCTTTTAATAAGAAATAGTACACATGAACAACTGAATACAAAAACCAATAAACGTGGAACGAACGAAACCCAAAGCAGTACCGTGTGGTGATCAACACAGACAAGGAAACACTATACAAAAACAAAAAACGAAATAACGACCGTGAAGCTAATGAGAACTGTGCTGACACAAGCAATCAATCAACATAGACAATCACCCACCAACAAACAGTGAAACCCGGCTACCTAAGTATGATTCTCAATCAGAGACAACTAATGACACCTGCCTCTGATTGAGAACCATACTAGGCCGAAACATAGAAATACCCAAATCATAGAAAAACAAACATAGACTTCCCACCCCAACTCACGCCCTGACCATACTAAATAACGACAAAACGGAAATAAAGGTCAGAACGTGACAGGGTGGCTGGGGGGTGAGAGGGAGATGGAATTAGGGACATGTGACTACAGGGTTGGTGGGTTTTGAGGGGTTAGTAGAAAGAGGGATTGTGGGGACATTTCGGGGGAAAGAAAAGGCTGGGTCCTGATACTTGCATCCAGAATCACACTTTCATTTCACCTCATGCATTTAAAAACATTGGATTGGTGCATAATGGTTAGATATTCCACAACAGCACAAGACCACTGAACGACCCCAGGCCAAGTGTTTCCTTTCCTAACCCCCTGTATTATTAGAATACTGTGAAGGACCCCAGGCCAAGTGTTTCCTTTCCTAACCCCCTGTATTATTAGAATACTGTGAAGGACCCCAGGCCAAGTGTTTCCTTTCCTAACCCCCTGTATTATTAGAATACTGTGAAGGACCCCAGGCCCCCTAACCCCTGTATTATTAGAATACTGTGAAGGACCCCAGGCCAAGTGTTTCCTTTCCTAACCCCCTGTATTATTAGAATACTGTGAAGGACCCCAGGCCAAGTGTTTCCTTTCCTAACCCCCTGTATTATTAGAATACTGTGAAGGACCCCAGGCCAAGTGTTTCCTTTCCTAACCCCCTGTATTATTAGAATACTGTGAAGGACCCCAGGCCAAGTGTTTCCTTTCCTAACCCCCTGTATTATTAGAATACTGTGAAGGACCCCAGGCCAAGTGTTTCCTTTCCTAACCCCCTGTATTATTAGAATACTGTGAAGGACCCCAGGCCAAGTGTTTCCTTTCCTAACCCCCTGTATTATTAGAATACTGTGAAGGACCCCAGGCCAAGTGTTTCCTTTCCTAACCCCCTGTATTATTAGAATACTGTGAAGGACCCCAGGCCAAGTGTTTCCTTTCCTAACCCCCTGTATTATTAGAATACTGTGAAGGACCCCAGGCCAAGTGTTTCCTTTCCTAACCCCCTGTATTATTAGAATACTGTGAAGGACCCCAGGCCAAGTGTTTCCTTTCCTAACCCCCTGTATTATTAGAATACTGTGAAGGACCCCAGGCCAAGTGTTTCCTTTCCTAACCCCCTGTATTATTAGAATACTGTGAAGGACCCCAGGCCAAGTGTTTCCTTTCCTAACCCCCTGTATTATTAGAATACTGTGAAGGACCCCCAGGCCAAGTGAAGGACCCCAGGCCAAGTGTTTCCTTTCCTAACCCCCTGTATTATTAGAATACTGTGAAGGACCCCAGGCCAAGTGTTTCCTTTCCTAACCCCTGTATTATTAGAATACTGTGTTTCCTTTCCTAACCCCCTGTATTATTAGAATAAAGAAGAAACAATCCACCACCTAAAACAATGCTTATTAGGCAGGATCAGTCAACAGTGTAAAGTCCTGTTTAATTACAGTACTGTATACTGCATTGTATCAACAGAGAAGTTCTACAATGTTATGCTTGAACGTTTTTAGTTGAGTTACATCCAACGACAATGCTTTCCTTTCAAATGACAGAACTGTATTGGTAACTATGGTCGTTCACTTAATTCCTCCTGCAACACCCGGGGCCTCAAAGCTGCTGGTTATAAGAGCAGTGTGTCTGTCTGTAACTTGTTTTGGTCAGAGCTGCTGGTTATAAGAGCAGTGTGTCTGTCTGTAACTTGTTTTGGTCAGAGCTGCTGGTTATGAGAGCAGTGTGTCTGGCTGTAACTTGTTTTGGTCAGAGCTGCTGGTTATAAGAGCAGTGTGTCTGTAACTTGTTTTGGTCAGCAGCTGCTTGTTTTGGTTATGAGAGCAGTGTGTCTGGCTGTAACTTGTTTTGGTCAGAGCTGCTGGTTATGAGAGCAGTGTGTCTGTAACATGTTTTGGTCAGAGCTGCTGGTTATGAGAAGTGTGTCTGTTGTTTTGGTCAGAGCTGCTGGTTAGGAGAGCAGTGTCTGTGGCTGTAACTTGTTTTGGTCAGAGCTGCTGGTTAGGAGAGCAGTGTGTCTGTTCTTAACATGTTTTGGTCAGAGCTGCTGGTTATTGTGTGACTGAGCAGTGTGTCTGAAATAACTGTAACTTGTTTTGGTCAGAGCTGCTGGTTATGGAGAAATAACAGCAGTGTGTCAGTTGTCTGTTCATTAACAGTCAGTGTTTAGTTAACAGGGTGTGTTTATAACCTACTGTATCTGACCTGTTAGTCAGTTCTGGTTAAATAGTGAAAAACAGGGTGTGTTTATAACAGTGTGTTTATAACCTACTGTTAGTCTGACCTGTTAGTCAGTTCTGGTTAAATAGTGAAATAACAGGGTGTGTTTATAACCTACTGTTAGTCTGGCCTGTTAGTCAGTTCTGGTTAAATAGTGAAATAACAGGGTGTGTTTATAACCTACTGTATCTGGCCTGTTAGTCAGTTCTGGTTAAATAGTGAAATAACAGGGTGTGTTTATAACCTACTGTTAGTCTGACCTGTTAGTCAGTTCTGGTTAAATAGTGAAATAACAGGGTGTGTTTATAACCTACTGTTAGTCTGACCTGTTAGTCAGTTCTGGTTAAATAGTGAAATAACAGGGTGTGTTTATAACCTACTGTTAGTCTGACCTGTTAGTCAGTTCTGGTTAAATAGTGAAATAACAGGGTGTGTTTATAACCTACTGTAGTCTGACCTGTTAGTCAGTTCTGGTTAAATAGTGAAATAACAGGGTGTGTTTATAACCTAGTGAAATAACTGTTACTGTCTGACCTGTTAGTCAGTTCTGGTTAAATAGTGAAATAACAGGGTGTGTTTATAACCTACTGTTAGTCTGACCTGTTAGTCAGTTCTGGTTAAATAGTGAAATAACAGGGTGTGTTTATAACCTACTGTTAAATAGTTATCTGACCTGTTAGTCAGTTCTGGTTAAATAGTGAAATAACAGGGTGTGTTTATAACCTACTGTTATCTGACCTGTTAGTCAGTTCTGGTTAAATAGTGAAATAACAGGGTGTGTTTATAACCTACTGTTAAATTAGTCTGACCTGTTAGTCAGTTCTGGTTAAATAGTGAAATAACAGGGTGTGTTTATAACCTACTGTTAGTCTGACCTGTTAGTCAGTTCTGGTTCAATAGTGAAATAACAGGGTGTGTTTATAACCTACTGTTAGTCTGACCTGTTAGTCAGTTCTGGTTAAATAGTGAAATAACAGGGTGTGTTTATAACCTACTGTTTCTGACCTGTTAGTCAGTTCTGGTTAAATAGTGAAATAACAGGGTGTGTTTATAACCTACTGTTATCTGACCTGTTAGTCAGTTCTGGTTAAATAGTGAAATAACAGGGTGTGTTTATAACCTACTGTTAGTCTGACCTGTTAGTCAGTTCTGGTTAAATAGTGAAATAACAGGGTGTGTTTATAACCTACTGTTAGTCTGACCTGTTAGTCAGTTCTGGTTAAATAGTGAAATAACAGTGGTGTGTTTATAACCTACTGTTATCTGACCTGTTAGTCAGTTCTGGTTAAATAGTGAAATAACAGGGTGTGTTTATAACCTACTGTTAGTCTGACCTGTTAGTCAGTTCTGGTTAAATAGTGAAATAACAGGGTGTGTTTATAACCTACTGTTAGTCTGACCTGTTAGTCAGTTCTGGTTAAATAGTGAAATAACAGGGTGTGTTTATAACCTACTGTTTAGTTCTGTTAAATAGTGAAATAACTGTTTTAGTCAGTTCTGGTTAAATAGTGAAATAACACCTGTTAGGGTGTGTTTATAACCTACTGTTAGTCTGGACCTGTTAGTCAGTTCTGGTTAAATAGTGAAATAACAGGGTGTGTTTATAACCTACTGTTAGTCTGACCTGTTAGTCAGTTCTGGTTAAATAGTGAAATAACAGGGTGTGTTTATAACCTACTGTTAGTCTGACCTGTTAGTCAGTTCTGGTTAAATAGTGAAATAACAGGGTGTGTTTATAACCTACTGTTAGTCTGACCTGTTAGTCAGTTCTGGTTAAATAGTGAAATAACAGGGTGTGTTTATAACCTACTGTATCTGGCCTGTTAGTGATAAGTGAATGTATATGTTTAAAGTAATAATAAGTTATCTGATAAAGTTCCTCCACCCAGGGAGGAACAGATGTGCTTGTAGACTTGTAGGTGCTTGTAGGAGTTATAGAAATGGCTATGAGCATTATATTATTTTTAGAGCTCTAATGAATAAACTACAACAAACCTTTTGCAGAATCTGAGTCTTTGCCTAATTCTTATTAACCCTAGCTTTACAACCTGGGGGGAATTGGTCAAAGCTATAGTGATTGTTATCATCAATGGGATTGAAATTTCTCATGACAAAAATCTACAATGGAATGGTTAAAAAATAAACATATCCAGGTGTTAGAATGGCCAAGTCAAAGTCCAGACCTGAATCCAATCGAGAATCTGTGGAAAGAACTGAAAACTGCTGTTCACAAATGCTCTCCATGAAATAACAGGGTGTTTTATAACCTACTGTTAGTCTCTGTTAGTCAGTTCAACCTCACTGAGCTCGAGCTGTTTTGCAAGGAGGAATGGGAAAAGATTTCAGTCTCTCGATGTGCAAAACTGATAGAGACATACCCCAAGCGACTTACAGCTGTAATCGCAGCAAAAGGTGGCGCTACAAAGTATTAACTTAAGGGGGCTGAATAATTTAGCACGCCCAATTTTTCAGTTTTTGATTTGTTAAAAAAGTTTGAAATATCCAATAAATGTCGTTCCACTTCATGATTGTGTCCCACTTGTTGATTCTTCACAAAAAAATACAGTTTTATCTCTATGTTTGAAGCCTGAAATGTGGCAAAAGGTCGCAAAGTTCAAGGGGGCCGAATACTTCCGCAAGGCACTGTATATAGTGGTCACCTGATGGCTCAGAGGGATTCTTGCGTAAAATACAGAGGTAGCCCTTATTCCAATCGGTCCTACTGAAAAACGAATTGTCCCGGTGGATATATTATCGAATAGATATTTGAAAATCACCTTGAGGATTGATTATAAACAACGTTTGCCATGTTTCTGTGGATATTATGGAGCTAATTTGGAATATTTTTCGGCATAGTCGTGACCCCAATTTCCGGTCGACTTCTCAGCCAAACGTGAAGAACAAATGGAGCTATTTCGCCTACAAAATAATATTTTTGGAAAAAAGGAAGATTTGCTATCTAACTGGGAGTCTCGTGAGTGAAAAAATCCGAAGATCAAAGGTAAACGATTTAATTTGATTGCTTTTCTGATTTGTGACCAAGTTACCTGATGCTAGCTGGACAAAATGCTATACTAGGCTATCGATAAACTTACACAAATGCTTGTCTAGCTTTGGCTGTAAAGCATATTTTGAAAATCTGAGATGACAGGGTGATTAACAAAAGGCTAAGCTGTGTCTCAATATATTTCATTTGTGATTTTCATGAATAGGAATATTTTCTAGGAATATTTATGTCCGTTGCTTAATGCTAATTAGTGTCAGGCGATGATTACGCTCCCGCATGCGGGATGGGGAGTCACTAGTTAACTTAACAGACGGACTGAGCAGTGTAGTCTATAGCCTGTAGTCACTAGAGGTTCTCCATTCAATTCAGGAAGTACACTAACATTCCAATTCCCTTCAATGCTTCTTAATTAGGTTAACCTTCTGAAATGATTGAAATTGAATTGACCCCAACCATGCTGTGCCCACTGACCACC
The DNA here is from genome assembly GCF_036934945.1 of Oncorhynchus masou masou. Classification (NCBI taxonomy): domain Eukaryota; kingdom Metazoa; phylum Chordata; class Actinopteri; order Salmoniformes; family Salmonidae; genus Oncorhynchus; species Oncorhynchus masou. Next base: position 16,923 of record NW_027008811.1, read on the forward strand.
AGAGGAGGCTGGTGAGGGGAGGATGAATAATAAGGGCTAGAATGAAGTGAATGGAACTGTACATGTGTGAAAGATTAGTGGAATCTGTGTGGGTAGCTGGACAGGTAGGATGACTGACAGTGAAGGTGAACAGGTGGTCACGTGTCAGGTGACAGGAATGGATGAGACTGAGGCAGGAATTCCTTTAACCATAAAGTGGTATATTTACTGAGTAGTCTGTGCTGCATCACAAAGGAAACAAATAACATGTATCCAATCAAATTCATAATCAAAGATCAAATCATATCAATTCATTATTAACATAATTTAGGTCAGTTCTGGTGAAATAACAGGGTGTGTTTAAATAACAGGTCTGTCAACAGTACAGTTCATTAAGAAGTCAATAGTAATCATGAGCGAGTCATTTAGGCTCGTAACTATTTATCATAAATCATGAAATACAAACAGTGAATACAATACAAATATATATGTCACGGCTTTCGTTGTGGGAAGGAGGAGCGGACCAAAATGCAGCGTAGTTGTGATTCATTTTATTTAATAAGGAAACTATACACGATTAAACTAACAAAATAACAAACATATGAAAACCAAAAACAGCCCTATCTGGTGCAAAACACAGAGACAGGAACAATCACCCACAAACACACAGTGAAACCCAGGCTACCTAAATATGGTTCCCAATCAGAGACAATGACTAACACCTGCCTCTGATTGAGAACCGCCTCAAGCAGCCAAACCTTATCAGGACAGACATAGAAATAGAATAACAAGACATCCAACATACACTGCCCACTCAGATCACACCCTGACCAACAAAAACATAGAAAACATACAAAATAAACTATGGTCAGGGTGTGACAGCACCCCCCCCAAGGTGTGGACTCCGGCCGCAAAACCTGAACCTATCGGGGAGGGTCTGGGTGGGCATCTGTCCGCGGTGGCAGCTCCAGTGCTGGACGTGGCCCCCACCTCACCGTAGTCCTCCCCCAGCTTGTCCTCTTCCGTGACCTCCTAGCCACGGCAACCCTACTAAATAACACGGGACAGAGGGGCAGCTCGGGACAGAGGGGCTCCTCAGACTCCGGCAGCAGCGCCTGACAGGCGGGAGACTCCGGCAGCAGCGGAGAGGAGGAAGGCTCTGGCAGATCCTGGCTGACTGGCGGATCTGGAAGAGTCTGGCTGACTGGCGGATCTGGAAGAGTCTGGCTGACTGGCGGATCTGGAAGAGTCTGGCTGACTGGCGGATCTGGAAGAGTCTGGTTGACTGGCGGATCTGGAAGAGTCTGGCTGACTGGCGGATCCTGGCAGACTGACGGCAAATATATATGTCACGGCTTTCGTTGTGGGAAGGAGGAGCGGACCAAAATGCAGCGTAGTTGTGATTCATTTTATTTAATAAGGAAACTATACACGATTAAACTAACAAAATAACAAACGTAGTCTGGCTGCTAAATATGGTTCCCAATCTGGAGGACAAGTCCTCCATGCTGACTGGCAGCTCTGGCGGCTTCTTGCAGACTGGCAGCTCCATGCAGACTGGCTGCTCCATGCAGACTGGCAGCTCCATGAAGACTGGCAGCTCCGGCTGCTCCATGAAGACTGGCAGCTCCGGCTGCTCCATGAAGACTGGCAGCTCCGGCTGCTCCATGAAGACTGGCAGCTCTGGCTGTTCCATGAAGACTGACAGCTCTGGCTGCTCCATGCAGCCTGACAGCTCTGGCTGCTCCATGCAGCCTGACAGCTCTGGCTGCACTAAACGGGCAGGAGACTCCGGCAACGCTGTAGAGGCGGTAGGCTCTGGCAGCGCTAAATAGGCGGGAGACTCCAACAGCGCAGGAGAGGCGAGGCGCACAGTAGGCCTGATGCGTGGTGCTGGCACTGGTGGCACTGGGCCGAGGACACGCACAGGAAGCCTGGTGCGGGGAGCTGCCACCGGAGGGCTGGGGTGTGGAGGTGGTACTGGGTAGACCGGACCGTGCAGGCGCACTGGAGCTCTTAAGCACCGAGCCTGCCCAACCTTACCTGGTTGAATACTCCCGGTCGCTCTGCCAGTGCGGCAAGGTGGAATAGCTGGGCTATGCAGGCGAACCGGGGACACCGAGCGTAAGGCTGGTGCCATGTAAGCCGGCCCAAGGAGACGCACTGGGGACCAGATGCATAGAGCCGGCTTCATGGCATTAGGCTCGACGCTCAATCTAGCCCAGCCGATACGCGGAGCTGGAATAGAACGCACCGGGCTATGCACCCACACTGGAGACACCGTGTGCACCACAGCATAACACGGTGCCTGCCCGGTCTCTCTAGCCCCCCGGTAACCACAGGAAGTTAGCGCAGGTCTCCTACCTAGCGTCGCCATACTCCCTGTGAGCCTCCCCCCCAATACATTTTTGGGGCTGACTCTCAGGCTTCCATCCGCGTCGCCGCGATGCCTCCTCATACCAGCGCCTCTCAGCTCTCTCCACCTCCAGTTCTTCTATGGGACGGCGATATTCTCCATGCTGATCCCAGGGTCCTTCCACAATAATTCCTCCTCCCATGTCCATTCCTCCTTTAGTTGCTCCTTGGGGCGGCGACACTCCCCTGGTTTAGCCCAGGGTCCTCTCCCGTCGAGGATTTCCTCCCAAGTCCAAAAGTCCTTTTTACGCTGCTCCTGCTGCTGCCTTTGCTGTTTCCCGTTACCACGCCGCTTGGGCCTGTTGTGGTGGGTGATTCTGTCACGGCTTTCGTTGTGGGAAGGAGGAGCGGACCAAAATGCAGCGTAGTTGTGATTCATTTTATTTAATAAGGAAGCTATACACGATTAAACAAAATAACAAACGTACGAAAACAGCCCTATCTGGTGCAAAACACAGAGACAGGAACAATCACCCACAAACACAGTGAAACCCAGGCTACCTAAATATGGTTCCCAATCAGAGACAATGACTAACACCTGCCTCTGATTGAGAACCATATCAGGACAGACATAGAAATAGACAAACAAGACATCCAACATAGAATGCCCCCTCAGATCACACGCTGACCAACCAAAACATAGAAACATACAAAATAAACTATGGTCAGGGTGTGACACTATAATCCCCATTATCAAAGTCAATCACTTAGCAAACAATGACGTTTCTCATTTCACTCTTTCAATTGTCTTCATGTGTCCTTATAATTAATTTCAATACACATGAACCATATCGATTGCATAATTTGCCTATGAGGATCCATAGGGACGTAATCATTGACAATTCACATTACACAATATGTTTGAAGCGTGCGCTCCAAGCCGCGCTCTGCGGTGATAACTATAAACAATAACTGAATGGCCCACTCTCCCGATCGCCACAGATAATTCAGATGAAAGGTAAGAGTCGGTGGACTTACGTGGATTCATGGACGCACAGAACTTCTGGATCAGATGGAGTTAAGGAAGAGAACGCAGCGAGATCAGACGATGGCAATTTCCTCCTTTTATGGAGTTGAGATCTGTCGGACATTTCCACCTGACCTAATTAAAGCGCCCCTGGCCCAGCTGAGTAAATGGCAATGAATTAAAGGATTATTCCGCCAACTCTGTGGGCCTTGTCTACAGTTAGGTTAGTGTTTGGTTGGGTTAGGGTTAAGGATGTAGTTGGGTTAGGGTTAGGTTAGTGTTTGGTTGGGTTGGGTTAGGGTTGGTTTAGGGTTAGGTTAGTGTTTGGTTGGGTTAGGGTTAATGATGTAGTTGGGTTAGGGTTAGGTTAGTGTTGGGTTGGGTTAGGGTTGGTTTAGGGTTAGGTTAGTGCTGGGTTGGGTTAGGATTGGTTTAGGGTTAGGGTTGGGTTGGTTTAGGGTTAGGGTTAGGTTAGTGTTGGGTTGGATTGAAGCCAGCATGTGGATGGACTTGAGAATAAGGTTGAGGATATATAGTTAATTCTCTGACTGTATTGACTATAGAATAAGGTTTGGGATATATAGTTAATTCTCTGACTGTATTGACTATAGAATAAGGTCTAGGATATATAGTTAATTCTCTGACTGTATTGACTATAGAATAAGGTCTAGGATATATAGTTAATTCTCTGACTGTATTGACTATAGAATAAGGTCTAGGATATATAGTTAATTCTCTGACTAGTATTGACTGATATATAGTTAATTCTCTGACTGTATGGACTATAGAATAAGGTTTAGGATATATAGTTAATTCTCTGACTGTATGGACTATAGAATAAGGTCTAGGATATATAGTTAATTCTCTGACTGTATGAACTATAGAATAAGGTCTAGGATATATGGTTAATTCTCTGACTGTATTGACTATAGAATAAGGTTGAGGATATATAGTTAATTCTCTGACTGTATTGACTATAGAATAAGGTCTAGGATATATAGTTAATTCTCTGACTGTATTGACCCAGTTGAATCCCATTTCTGGTCCTGTAAACAGAAACAGAACAACATACATGGAAATGAGTTCAACACGTTTTAATGTATTTTTAGTTTTAATCATGTTCATTTGTATCTCACTCTGTATGGCAGATTCTCAGTAGGTTTCCATGGTCCATTAACCTAAAAGCCTGGCAGGTCTACACAGTGAGAGAGGGGGGGAGAGGGATCCTTTAACCAGTTTGGCTCATTGGGCAGGTCAGAGTCTATGTTTGTGAGAGAGAGGGGAGTGTGGAGACGGAGAGAGGAGCGAAGAGACAGAGGGAGAGACTACAGACATTATCACAACCTACCACTAGAGGAAGACAAATAAACAGTTTTGTTGGTCATTCTTACATACATGGTCACAAAACAATCCCATCATTGTGGCAGAGAGCGAGATAGAGAGAGAAGACTGGATAACACTCAGTCATCCTTTTTATGTCTCTAATTGGTTAGGTCAGGGTGTGATGTGGGGTGGGCATTCTATGTTTTGTTTTCTGTGTTTCTTTATTTCTATGTTTTGGCCGGTTATGGTTCTCAATCAGGGACAGCTGTCTATCGTTGTCTCTGATTGGGAACCATACTTAGGTAGCCCTTTCCCTCCTTTCAGTGTGGGAAGTTAACTTTGTTAGTGGCTCTTTGCCCTGTAAGCTTCACGGTTGTTTTTTTATAGAGCTCTGGTCAAAGTAGTGCACTATGTAGGCAATAGGGTGTTATAGAGCTCTGGTCAAAGTAGTGCACTATGTAGGGAATAGGGTGTAATAGAGCTCTGGTCAAAGTAGTGCACTACACTATGTAGTGAATAGGGTGTTATAGAGCTCTGGTCAAAGTAGTGCACTACACTATGTAGGGAATAGGGTGTTATAGAGCTCTGGTCTAAAGTAGTGTACCACAGTATGTAGGGAATAGGGTGTTATAGAGCTCTGGTCAAAGTAGTGTACTACAGTATGTAGGGAATAGGGTGTTATAGAGCTCTGGTATAAAGTAGTGCACTATGTAGGGAATAGGGTGTTATAGAGCTCTGGTCAAAGTAGTGCACTACTATTCCCCATAATGCACCACACAGCCCTATGGGCCCTGGTCAAAGTAGTGCACTATATAGGGAATAGGGTGACACTTTGGGACAGAAACTCAGACTTGAATCACTGGTCCTGGAGACTGCTAGTTGTTCATACGGTGTTGTTTTTAATGATTAACCTTGAAATGCAGTGGTCTGAATCAGGGTCACACAGTGTTTGTTGGAAGTCTTAAACAAATCTACTCTGAAACAAAGGTATCACCACAAACACATGGTTCTGGGCTTAAAGAAAGAAGACACCTGTACCATGTCAGATATGGAGTTGAAATGGATTCCATGTTGAGTTGCATCCCAATATTACACTTTATATACATCACAGATGACTGAAATATAACACCATTTGGCAGAGAAACACCGGATTTTCGGCATAAAAACATTAATTATGAAATTATATAAAATATGAATAACATTCCACCATGAGGTCACTAGGTAATAATGATACAATATGAATAACATTCCACCATGAAGTCACTAGGTAATAATGATACAATATGAATAACATTCCACCATGAGGTCACTAGGTAATAATGATACAATATGAATAACATTCCACCATGAGGTCACTAGGTAATAATGATACAATATGAATAACATTCCACCATGAGGTCACTAGGTAATAATGATACAATATGAATAACATTCCACCATGAGGTCACTAGGTAATAATGATACAATATGAATAACATTCCATCATGAGGTCACTAGGTAATAATGATACAATATGAATAACATTCCACCATGAGGTCACTAGGTAATAATGATACAATATGAATAACATTCCACCATGAGGTCACTAGGTAATAATGATACAATATGAATAACATTCCACCATGAGGTCACTAGGTCATCTGATACTATGAGGATAGCAGTAGCTGAGGTCACAGTGATGTTATTGTAAACCCAAGGCTTTTCTGGTAAACAGGTTAAACTGGGTTTCTGATGATGCTGACATGGGGTCAGAGCCACTAAACTTTAACAGAGCTGATGGAGTCCTAAATTAATCAGTAACAAAAATTACACAAAGTTTCTTGACATTGGGGAGGTGAATAAACTGTTCCCTTGGTTTCTTTCTCAACACAAAGGAAACTCTCACTGACTTGACATGTTCTGGTTTTGAAATCAGGCTACAAGGTAAGGATCCTACCAGGGATTATTAATGTAGGATGTTGGTAGAATGTTGAAGTTGGGATAGTAAGGATCCTACCAGGGGTTATTCATGTAGGATGTTGGTAGAATGTTGAAGTTGGGATAATAAGGATTACCCTTGGGGTTATTCATGTAGGATGTTGGTAGAATGTTGAAGTTGGGATAGTAAGGATCCTACCAGGAGTTATTCATGTAGGATGTTGGTAGAATGTTGAAGTTGGGATAGTAAGGATCCTACCAGGAGTTATTCATGTAGGATGTTGGTAGAATGTTGAAGTTGGGATAGTAAGGATCCTACCAGGAGTTATTCATGTAGGATGTTGGTAGAATGTTGGTATAAAGTTGAAGATACAGAGCCACTTGTCATCAGCAAGGTGCTCTCTCAGCAGAATATTTCAATGACTTGACATGGTCTGGTTGTGAATTCAGGCTACAAGGTAAGACTTTTCCCAGGGATTATTGTAAAGTGTGAAGAGAAATTAAATGTATGGTGTAATTTTAGTTTAGTGAATGAAAGTAAAACACTCACATCTAACAGTCCATTTCACCTGGGACAGGTACGTGACAGTTCAATCATACAAAATGGCGCTAACTGGGCGTAGGCAATGAAATGAAAAAACAACATATTGTTCATATATTCGTATTTTGTGGATATTTTACAATTTGTATATTTTTTCATGTATTATAGTTCAATGACATGTTGGATCTCTGTTTAGGGGTCATTGCTCGAAAATGAGTCTCTCTGGGGAGAGAGAGGAGGGCGGCCCTGCCTCTAAAATGAGTCTCTCTGGGGAACATGACACCAACGGTATTAAGAGGTGAGAGTACAATTTTGTTTAAGAATTTATGAAGAGTTTATATCCAAAACGCTATATTCATAATTTTTTCACACTTGTGTTTTTTCATCAGAAATGAAGTCTTCTGGGTACCTTCATGTGTAAAATATTACTGTTCTAAGATAGATTTTAGTGTCTGATATTTTCTCCTAAACGTCAACTGAGCGGCACAGAGACACCATTCAAATGTGTTCAGATTCATTACATCTTCAGCTGGAAACACTAAGTGTTGTTGTCCGTCTGTGACCAAGAGAAAGTGGTCTGAGTTCAATTCTATGAAATTATTTAGTATTTATTTTTCATTTTGGGGGCTGAACATCACAGCGAATATTGTTACATCACAGCGAATATTGTTACATCACAGCGAATATTGTTACATCACAGCAAGATGAAACTTATATTGTTACATTCTCTAGATTCTCCCGTTTCATTTGATCTATAGAGCCCCACAGTGGAGGTGTCATAATACCCATAACACCTAGCGGTCAAACAGGGAAATGGTTCCAATAGTTTTATAGAGCCCCACAGTGGAGGTGTTGTAGTACCCATAACACCTAGCGGTCAAACAGGGAAATTGTTCCAATAGTTTTTCCACCTTGCATTTTTCCCATAGGGAATTGTAGAAACACTTCAAATAAGGGCTGTGTAGGGTGGGGCGGCGCGGCGATTCTTGTGGGCAAATTTAGTCATTGAACTTTGTCATCAAAGTCTGGCCTTCTCTGGATTTATGGTGCTTTCAAGACAACTTGGAACTCTGATAAATGCATCATTCATCTTCAGGTCGGAGCTCTTGAAAAGGCCAGAGGCCCCGACTTAGAATTTATAGTTGGATGACGATTCAAGACCTATTTTCTCAATTGGAGCTAGTTTTTTACTGAGTTCCTAGTTGTCTTGAACTCACTGAAATCTGAGATTTCCACGTTTCCAGTTGTTTTGAACTCAGCAGAAGTCACAGCATGGCCAATGTATTCAACCTTTTCTGGTCCATGGTGTTGCAGGGGAATGTTTATAATTTTAAGCTTGGAAAAGACTTGGACCCCCTCTCACTGAATAGCAGACTAGTGATTGGAAAAGACTTGGACCCCCTCTCACTGAATAGCAGACTAGTGATTGGAAAAGACTTGGACCCCCTCTCACTGAATAGCAGACTAGTGATTGGAAAAGACTTGGACCCCTCTCACTGAATAGCAGACTAGTGATTGGAAAAGACTTGGACCCCCTCTAACTGAATAGCAGACTAGTGATTGGAAAAGACTTGGACCCCCTCTCACTGAATAGCAGACTAGTGATTGGAAAAGACGGACCCCCTCTAACTGAATAGCAGACTAGTGATTGGAAAAGACTTGGACCCCCTCTCACTGAATAGCAGGCTAGTGATTGGAAAAGACTTGGACCCCCTCTCACTGAATAGCAGACTAGTGATTGGAAAAGACTTGGACCCCCTCTAACTGAATAGCAGACTAGTGATTGGAAAAGACTTGGACCCCCTCTCACTGAATAGCAGACTAGTGATTGGAAAAGACTTGGACCCCTCTCACTGAATAGCAGACTAGTGATTGGAAAAGACTTGGACCCCCTCTCACTGAATAGCAGACTAGTGATTGGAAAAGACTTGGACCCCCTCTCACTGAATAGCAGACTAGTGATTGGAAAGACTTGTACCACACCCCCTCTCACTGAATAGCAGACTAGTGATTGGAAAAGACTTGGACCCCCTCTCACTGAATAGCAGACTAGTGATTGGAAAAGACTTGGACCCCCTCTCACTGAATAGCAGACTAGTGATTGGAAAAGACTTGGACCACACCCCCTCTCACTGAACAGCAGGCTAGTGATTGGAAAAGACTTGGACCCCCTCTCACTGAATAGCAGACTAGTGATTGGAAAAGACTTGGACCACACCCCCTCTCACTGAACAGCAGGCTAGTGATTGGAAAAGACTTGGACCACCTCTCACTGAATAGCAGACTAGTGATTTGCTTTGCAACGGTTTTGAAAGTACGATGCTGATATGATCCAATCAAAGCCACGGTAGATATAACATGATGTTAATATGATCAGTCCAATCAAAGCTAATGTAGATATAACATGATGTTAATATGATCCAATCAAAGCTAATGTAGATATAACATGATGCTGATATGATCAGTCCAATCAAAGCTAATGTAGATATAACATGATGCTGATATGATCAGTCCAATCAAAGCTACTGTAGATATAACATGATGTTGATATGATCAGTCCAATCAAAGCCACGGTAGATATAACATGATGTTGATATGATCAGTCCAATCAAAGCTACTGTAGATATAACATGATGCTGATATAATCCAATCAAAGCCACTGTAGATATAACATGATGTTGATATGATCAGTCCAATCAAAGCTACTGTAGATATAACATGATGCTGATATGATCCAATCAAAGCTACTGTAGATATAACATGATGCTGATATGATCAGTCCAATCAAAGCTACTGTAGATATAACATGATGCTGATATGATCCAATCAAAGCTACTGTAGATATAACATGATGCTGATATGATCAGTCCAATCAAAGCTACTGTAGATATAACATGATGTTGATATGATCAGTCCAATCAAAGCTACTGTAGATATAACATGATGTTGATATGATCAGTCCAATCAAATCTACTGTAGATATAACATGATGCTGATATGATCAGTCCAATCAAAGCTACTGTAGATATAACATGATGCTGATATGATCAGTCCAATCAAAGCTACTGTAGATATAACATGATGTTGATATGATCAGTCCAATCAAAGCTACTGTAGATATAACATGATGCTGATATGATCAGTCCAATCAAAGCTACTGTAGATATAACATGATGCTGATATGATCAGTCCAATCAAAGCTACTGTAGATATAACATGATGCTGATATGATCAGTCCAATCAAAGCTACTGTAGATATAGCATGATGTTGATATGATCAGTCCAATCAAAGCCACGGTAGATACACATGATGTTGATATGATCAGTCCAATCAAAGCTACTGTAGATATAACATGATGTTGATATGATCCAATCAAAGCTACGGTAGATATAACATGATGTTGATATGATCCAATCAAAGCTACTGTAGATATAACATGATGTTGATATGATCAGTCCAATCAAAGCTACTGTAGATATAACATGATGTTGATATGATCCAATCAAAGCTACGGTAGATATAACATGATGCTGATATGATCAGTCCAATCAAAGCTACTGTAGATATAACATGATGCTGATATGATCAGTCCAATCAAAGCTACTGTAGATATAACATGATGCTGATATGATCCAATCAAAGCCACGGTAGATATAACGTGATGTTCATTTTATCTGTGGCCAATGACCTTGAGCCTTTTGGTTGGACACTACTAATGTAACTCTATGGCAGCACCCAATGGGCTTGAATTTTAGAGATCTCACTGTAGTTGTTGAGGTGACGTAGTGTCTCCATGAGTGACAGAACACTGAGCCAATCATGACTGACTACAGAACATTGCCAACCCCTATGCTCAGTATTTTCCTCTGGCTGCTCATTGCCTTCATTCATGCAGAGGCGGGCAGCCTGAAGGTCTCCTCATTGATTTAGCTGGAAAGGGGAGAAATGGTGCTTTACATTGGTATTCATATTACAGTTGACCTGGAAGTGTTATGTTTTTGGGCCGCTAAAATAAGGTCAATTGTACGGAACAGTGCAATATACAAATGTTTGTTAGCTATCTTTACACTTCCACTGTCTGGTTCTCCTCTCTTCACTAGATGGATGGTAACTTTAGTGTTTAACCTCTCTGTATCCAAGGACCAAACTTTTGAATATTATTTTGGGGCTCTTCAAGTAGGCTGGACACCTTACATTTTTAACAATGTTTTTTTCTGATGAAAACTAGTTCATTGCATCTGCCATGGAGTCCAGTTCCATAATATTACCATATTTGCTTTGCAGTAATCGCACAGAGTGGGCTGAGGCGATCTTCGGGAATAACGATGGAGTTCGCTACAGTGTTGAGATATCGAAGTTTGTTGTTCAGACGAACGACCTGCTAGCGAGGCAAGCTAGTCGGTAACTTTAGTGTTTAACCCCTCTGTGTCCATGGACCAAACTTTTGAATATTATTTTCCGTCGCCTCAAGGGTTTAATTGTTTGTAAAACTTTAGTGGAGAGCTCTCAATTTTGGTTTTCGGTTTGCCTTCAGAAAGTATTCACACACCTTGAATTGTTCCACATTTTGTCGTGTCAAAGCCTGAATTTAAAATGGATTAATTCAGATGTTTTGGGGTCACTGTCCTACACACACAACACCCCATAATGTCAAAGTGGAATTATGTTTTATGAAGTCTTTACAAAATGTATTTAAAATGAAAAGCTGAAATGTCTTGAATCATTAAGTATTCAGCCCCTTTGTTATGGCCCCAAGTCTAAAAAGGTTCAGGAGGAGAAATGAGCTTAACAAGTCACACAATATAATCAGCAGTGGTGCTGCAGTGGTGCCTGGGTAATATCACTGGGGAAGACATGGTACAACACATGTGTTGTGATAATAGTGGGTAATATCACTGGGGAAGACATGGTACAACACATGTGTTGTGATAATAGTGGGTAATATCACTTGGGAAGACATGTTACAACACATGTGTTGTGATAATAGTGGGTAATATCACTGGGGAAGACATGGTACAACACATGTGTTTGCTCTATAACCTGCTAGTTCATATGCTTATCAACCATGATATATAAGCCTAAGGCCCAGACAATAAGAAGACACAGTGGCAGATTAAATTCAACCACACCTTTGTTTCATCACTGAATCAGAGAGTCTGTCCGGTGGAGTCCAGTAGATCTATATACAGCATGGAGTCCACAACACATACTGCATTTAACAGACAGTTACAACTAAAAGATACCAACAACTATTTAGTCTAATCAACGTAAGCTAAATATGTGGCAGTCCATGGTTCTGATTTATGTGTGTGTGTGTGTCAGCAGATTTCTCTTCTTGTTGTTGATGTTGAAATTCAACACACGGACACTCGATGTCAAACTTAAATGAATCATTTAGTTAACTGGAGAGGTTTAAACCACCTCAATGCACCACAGTAGAGAAGAGATAACACCCTGTCACAGTCACCTGCATGAACCAAAACAGAGTGAGAGAAGAGATGGCACCCTGTCACAGTCACCTGCATGAACCAAAACAGAGTGAGAGAAGAGATGGCACCCTGTCAGTCACCTGCATGAACCAAAACAGAGTGAGAGAAGAGATGGCACCCTGTCACAGTCACCTACATGAACCAAAACAGAGTGAGAGAAGAGATGGCACCGTCAGTCACCTGCATGAACCAAAACAGAGTGAGAGAAGAGATGGCACCCTGTCAGTCACCTGCATGAACCAAAACAGAGTGAGAGAAGAGATGGCACCCTGTCAGTCACCTGCATGAACCAAAACAGAGTGAGAGAAGAGATGGCAACCTGTCACAGTCACCTGCATGAACCAAAACAGAGTGAGAGAAGAGATGGCACCCTGTCACAGTCACCTGCATGAACCAAAACAGAGTGAGAGAAGAGATGGCACCCTGTCACTGTCAACTGCATGAACCAAAACAGAGTGAGAGAAGAGATGGCACCCTGTCACAGTCACCTGCATGAACCAAAACAGAGTGAGAGAAGAGATGGCACCCTGTCACAGTCAACTGCATGAACCAAAACAGAGTGAGAGAAGAGATGGCACCCTGTCACAGTCACCTGCATGAACCAAAACAGAGTGAGAGAAGAGATGGCACCCTGTCACAGTCAACTGCATGAACCAAAACAGAGTGAGAGAAGAGATGGCACCCTGTCACTGTCAACTGCATGAACCAAAACAGAGTGAGAGAAGAGATGGCACCCTGTCACAGTCACCTGCATGAACCAAAACAGAGTGAGAGAAGAGATGGCACCCTGTCACAGTCACCTGCATGAACCAAAACAGAGTGAGAGAAGAGATGGCACCCTGTCAGTCACCTGCATGAACCAAAACAGAGTGAGAGAAGAGATGGCACCCTGTCAGTCACCTGCATGAACCAAAACAGAGTGAGAGAAGAGATGGCACCCTGTCACAGTCACCTGCATGAACCAAAACAGAGTGAGAGAAGAGATGGCACCCTGTCAGTCACCTGCATGAACCAAAACAGAGTGAGAGAAGAGATGGCACCCTGTCAGTCACCTGCATGAACCAAAACAGAGTGAGAGAAGAGATGGCACCCTGTCAGTCACCTACATGAACCAAAACAGAGTGAGAGAAGAGATGGCACCCTGTCAGTCACCTGCATGAACCAAAACAGAGTGAGAGAAGAGATGGCACCCTGTCAGTCACCTGCATGAACCAAAACAGAGTGAGAGAAGAGATGGCACCCTGTCAGTCACCTGCATGAACCAAAACAGAGTGAGAGAAGAGATGGCACCCTGTCAGTCACCTGCATGAACCAAAACAGAGTGAGAGAAGAGATGGCACCCTGTCACAGTCACCTGCATGAACCAAAACAGAGTGAGAGAAGAGATGGCACCCTGTCAGTCACCTGCATGAACCAAAACAGAGTGAGAGAAGAGATGGCACCCTGTCAGTCACCTGCATGAACCAAAACAGAGTGAGAGAAGAGATGGCACCCTGTCAGTCACCTGCATGAACCAAAACAGAGTGAGAGAAGAGATGGCACCCTGTCAGTCACCTGCATGAACCAAAACAGAGTGAGAGAAGAGATGGCACCCTGTCACAGTCACCTGCATGAACCAAAACAGAGTGAGAGAAGAGATGGCACCCTGTCAGTCACCTGCATGAACCAAAACAGAGTGAGAGAAGAGATGGCACCCTGTCAGTCACCTGCATGAACCAAAACAGAGTGAGAGAAGAGATTCTCTTCAGCAACAAAAGTTCAGGAGAACAAAACAGTCTATCACCCTGTCATACTGTTTAATTTGTTATTTTTTTTATTTCAACTTTATTTAACCAGGTAGGCTAGTTGAGAACACCTTTATTTAACCAGGTAGGCTAGTTGAGAACACCTTTATTTATCCAGGTAGGCTAGTTGAGAACACCTTTATTTATCCAGGTAGGCTAGTTGAGAACACCTTTATTTAACCAGGTAGGCTAGTTGAGAACACCTTTATTTAACCAGGTAGGCTAGTTGAGAACACCTTTATTTAACCAGGTAGGCTAGTTGAGAACACCTTTATTGAACCAGGTAGGCTAGTTGAGAACACCTTTATTGAACCAGGTAGGCTTGTTGAGAACACCTTTATTGAACCAGATAGGCTAGTTGAGAACACCTTTATTTAACCTGTTAGGCTAGTTGAGAACATCTTTATTTAACCAGGTAGGCTAGTTGAGAACACCTTTATTGAACCAGGTAGGCTAGTTGAGAACACCTTTATTTAACCTGTTAGGCAAGTTGAGAACATCTTTATTTAACCAGGTAGGCTAGTTGAGAACACCTTTATTTAACCAGGTAGGCTAGTTGAGAACACCTTTATTTAACCAGGTAGGCTAGTTGAGAACACCTTTATTTAACCAGGTATAGTTGAGAACACCTTTATTTAACCAGGTAGGTAGGAACACCTAGTTGAGAACAGGTAGGCTTTATTTAACCAGGTAGGCTAGTTGAGAACACCTTTATTTAACCAGGTAGGCTAGTTGAGAACACCTTTATTTAACCAGGTAGGCTAGTTGAGAACACCTTTATTATCCAGGTAGGCTAGTTGAGAACACCTTTATTTAACCAGGTAGGCTAGTTGAGAACACCTTTATTTAACCAGGTAGGCTAGTTGAGAACACCTTTATTTAACCAGGTAGAGAACACCTATCCAGTCAGGCTGAGAACACCTTTATTTAACCAGGTAGGCTAGTTGAGAACACCTTTATTTAACCAGGTAGGCTAGTTGAGAACACCTTGAATTTAACCAGGTAGGCTAGTTGAGAACACCTTTATTGAACCAGGTAGATGAGGCAGGTAGTTGAGAACACCTTTATTGAACCAGGTAGGCTAGTTGAGAACACCTGTTATTTAACCAGGTAGTTGAGAACATCTTTATTTAACCAGGTAGGCTAGTTGAGAACACCTTTATGAACCAGGTATAAATACACCTTTATACAGCATTAACCTGTAAATGAGTTGAGAACACCTTTATTTAACCAGGTAGGCTAGTTGAGAACACCTTTATTTAATAAATACAGGTAGGCTATTGAGAACACCTTTATTAACCAGGTAGGCTAGTTGAGAACACCTTTATTTAACCAGGTAGGCTAGTTGAGAACACCTTTATTTAACCAGGTAGGCTAGTTGAGAACACCTTTATTTAACCAGGTAGGCTAGTTGAGAACACCTTTATTTAACCTTTATTATATACCAGGTAGGCTAGTTGTAATAAATACACCTTTATTAACCAGGTAGGCTAGTTGAGAACACCTTTATTTAACCATGAGGTAGGCTTAGATTATACCAGGTTGAGAACACCTTTATTTAACCAGGTAGGCTAGTTGAGAACACCTTTATTTAACCAGGTAGGCTAGAACACCTTTACAGCATTGTGAGAACACCTTTATTTAACCAGGTAGGATAGTTGAGAACACCTTTATTTAACCAGGTAGGCAGGTAGTTGAGAACACCTTTATTTAACACTAGTTGAGAACACCTTTATTTATCCAGGTAGGCTAGTTGAGAACACCTTTATTTAACCAGGTAGGCTAGTTGAGAACACCTTTATTGAACCAGGTAGGCTAGTTGAGAACACCTTTATTTAACCAGGTAGGCTTGTTGAGAACACCTTTATTTAACCAGGTAGGCTAGTTGAGAACACCTTTATTGAACCAGGTAGGCTAGTTGAGAACACCTTTATTGAACCAGGTAGGCTAGTTGAGAACACCTTTATTTAACCAGGTAGGCTAGTTGAGAACACCTTTATTTAACCAGGTAGGCTAGTTGAGAACACCTTTATTTAACCAGGTATCTTTATTTAACCAGGTAGGCTAGTTGAGAACACCTTTATTATCCAGGTAGGCTAGTTGAGAACACCTTTATTTAACCAGGTAGGCTAGTTGAGAACACCTTTATTTAACCAGGTAGGCTAGTTGAGAACACCTTTATTTAATATCCAGGTAGGCTAGTTGAGAACACCTTAGATTTAACCAGGTAGGCTAGTTGAGAACACCTTTATTTAACCAGGTAGGTAACAACTGCGACCTGGTAATAGATAAAGCAAAGCAGTTCGACACAGACAACAACACAGAGTTTGACATGGAATGAACCAACATACAAGCAATAATACAGTAGATCTATATACAGCATGTGTAAATTAGGCAGGATGAGAGAGGTAATAAACACAGTAGATCTATATACAGCATGTGTAAATGAGGTAGGATGAGAGAGGTAATAAATACAGTAGATCTATATACAGCATGTGTAAATGAGGCAGGATAAGAGAGGTAATAAATACAGTAGATCTATATACAGCATGTGTAAATGAGGTAGGATGAGAGAGGTAATAAATACAGTGGATCTATATACAGCATGTGTAAATGAGGCAGGATAAGAGAGGTAATAAATACAGTAGATCTATATACAGCATGTGTAAATGAGGCAGGATGAGAGAGGTAATAAATACAGTAGATCTATATACAGCATGTGTAAATGAGGCAGAATAAGAGAGGTAATAAATACAGTAGATCTATATACAGCATGTGTAAATGAGGCAGGATAAGAGAGGTAATAAATACAGTAGATCTATATACAGCATGTGTAAATGAGGCAGGATAAGAGAGGTAATAAATACAGTAGATCTATATACAGCATGTGTAAATGAGGCAGGATGAGAGAGGTAATAAATACAGTAGATCTATATACAGCATGTGTAAATGAGGCAGGATGAGAGAGGTAATAAGTACAGTAGATCTATATACAGCATGTGTAAATGAGGCAGGATAAGAGAGGTAATAAATACAGTAGATGTATATACAGCATGTGTAAATGAGGCAGGATGAGAGAGGTAATAAATACAGTAGATCTATATACAGCATGTGTAAATGAGGCAGGATGAGAGAGGTAATAAATACAGTAGATCTATATACAGCATGTGTAAATGAGGCAGGATGAGAGAGGTAATAAATACAGTAGATCTATATACAGCATGTGTAAATGAGGCAGGATGAGAGAGGTAATAAATACATTAGATCTATATACAGCATGTGTAAATGAGGCAGGATGAGAGGTAATAAATACAGTAGATCTATATACAGCATGTGTAAATGAGGCAGGATGAGAGAGGTAATAAATACAGTAGATCTATATACAGCATGTGTAAATGAGGCAGGATGAGAGAGGTAATAAATACAGTAGATCTATATACAGCATGTGTAAATGAGGCAGGATGAGAGAGGTAATAAATACAGTAGATCTATATACAGCATGTGTAAATGAGGCAGGATGAGAGAGGTAATAAATACAGTAGATCTATATACAGCATGTGTAAATGAGGCAGGATGAGAGAGGTAATAAATACAGTAGATCTATATACAGCATGTGTAAATGAGGCAGGATGAGAGAGGTAATAAATACAGTAGATCTATATACAGCATGTGTAAATGAGGCAGGATAAGAGAGGTAATAAATACAGTAGATCTATATACAGCATGTGTAAATGAGGCAGGATACAGAGAGCAGGTAAATAGGCAGGATGAGAGAGGTAATAAATACAGTAGATCTATATACAGCATGTGTAAATGAGGCAGGATAAGAGAGGTAATAAATACAGTAGATCTATATACAGCATGTGTAAATGAGGCAGGATGAGAGAGGTAATAAATACAGTAGATCTATATACAGCATGTGTAAATGAGGCAGGATAAGAGAGGTAATAAATACAGTAGATCTATATACAGCATGTGTAAATGAGGCAGGATAAGAGAGGTAATAAATACAGTAGATCTATATACAGCATGTGTAAATGAGGCAGGATGAGAGAGGTAATAAATACAGTAGATCTATATACAGCATGTGTAAATGAGGCAGGATGAGAGAGGTAATAAATACAGTAGATCTATATACAGCATGTGTAAATGAGGCAGGATGAGAGAGGTAATAAATACAGTAGATCTATATACAGCATGTGTAAATGAGGCAGGATAAGAGAGGTAATAAATACAGTAGATCTATATACAGCATGTGTAAATGAGGCAGGATGAGTAAAGAGGCAGGATAATAAATACAGTAGATCTATATACAGCATGTGTAAATGAGGCAGGATGAGAGAGGTAATAAATACAGTAGATCTATATACAGCATGTGTAAATGAGGCAGGATGAGAGAGGTAATAAATACAGTAGATCTATATACAGCATATAAATACAGGATGTGTAAATGAGATCTATATACAGGTAAATGAGGCAGGATAAGAGAGGTAATAAATACAGTAGATCTATATACAGCATGTGTAAATGAGGCAGGATGAGAGAGGTAATAAATACAGTAGATCTATATACAGCATGTGTAAATGAGGCAGGATGAGAGAGGTAATAAATACAGTAGATCTATATACAGCATGTGTAAATGAGGCAGGATGAGAGAGGTAATAAATACAGTAGATCTATATACAGCATGTGTAAATGAGGCAGGATGAGAGAGGTAATAAATACAGTAGATCTATATACAGCATGTGTAAATGAGGCAGGATAAGAGAGGTAATAAATACAGTAGATCTATATACAGCATGTGTAAATGAGGCAGGATGAGAGAGGTAATAAATACAGTAGATCTATATACAGCATGTGTAAATGAGGCAGGATGAGAGAGGTAATAAATACAGTAGATCTATATACAGCATGTGTAAATGAGGCAGGATAAGAGAGGTAATAAATACAGTAGATCTATATACAGCATGTGTAAATGAGGCAGGATGAGAGAGGTAATAAATACAGTAGATCTATATACAGCATGTGTAAATGAGGCAGGATGAGAGAGGTAATAAATACAGTAGATCTATATACAGCATGTGTAAATGAGGCAGGATGAGAGAGGTAATAAATACAGTAGATCTATATACAGCATGTGTAAATGAGGCAGGATGAGAGAGGTAATAAATACAGTAGATCTATATACAGCATGTGTAAATGAGGCAGGATGAGAGAGGTAATAAATACAGTAGATCTATATACAGCATGTGTAAATGAGGCAGGATGAGAGAGGTAATAAATACAGTAGATCTATATACACATGTGTAAATGAGCATGTGTAAATAGATCTATAGGCAGGTAAATGAGGCAGGATGGAGAGGTAATAAATACAGTAGATCTATATACAGCATGTGTAAATGAGGCAGGATGAGAGAGGTAATAAATACAGTAGATCTATATACAGCATGTGTAAATGAGGCAGGATGAGAGAGGTAATAAATACAGTAGATCTATATACAGCATGTGTAAATGAGGCAGGATGAGAGAGGTAATAAATACAGTAGATCTATATACAGCATGTGTAAATGAGGCAGGATGAGAGAGGTAATAAATACAGTAGATCTATATACAGCATGTGTAAATGAGGCAGGATGAGAGAGGTAATAAATACAGTAGATCTATATACAGCATGTGTAAATGAGGCAGGATGAGAGAGGTAATAAATACAGTAGATCTATATACAGCATGTGTAAATGAGGCAGGATGAGAGAGGTAATAAATACAGTAGATCTATATACAGCATGTGTAAATGAGGCAGGATGAGAGAGGTAATAAATACAGTAGATCTATATACAGCATGTGTAAATGAGGCAGGATGAGAGAGGTAATAAATACAGTAGATCTATATACAGCATGTGTAAATGAGGCAGGATGAGAGAGGTAATAAATACAGTAGATCTATATACAGCATGTGTAAATGAGGCAGGATAAGAGAGGTAATAAATACAGTAGATCTATATACAGCATGTGTAAATGAGGCAGGATAAGAGAGGTAATAAATACAGTAGATCTATATACAGCATGTGTAAATGAGGCAGGATGAGAGAGGTAATAAATACAGTAGATCTATATACAGCATGTGTAAATGAGGCAGGATAAGAGAGGTAATAAATACAGTAGATCTATATACAGCATGTGTAAATGAGGCAGGATAAGAGAGGTAATAAATACAGTAGATCTATATACAGCATGTGTAAATGAGGCAGGATGAGAGAGGTAATAAATACAGTAGATCTATATACAGCATGTGTAAATGAGGCAGGATGAGAGAGGTAATAAATACAGTAGATCTATATACAGCATGTGTAAATGAGGCAGGATAAGAGAGGTAATAAATACAGTAGATCTATATACAGCATGTGTAAATGAGGCAGGATAAGAGAGGTAATAAATACAGTAGATCTATATACAGCATGTGTAAATGAGGCAGGATGAGAGAGGTAATAAATACAGTAGATCTATATACAGCATGTGTAAATGAGGCAGGATGAGAGAGGTAATAAATACAGTAGATCTATATACAGCATGTGTAAATGAGGCAGGATGAGAGAGGTAATAAATACAGTAGATCTATATACAGCATGTGTAAATGAGGCAGGATAAGAGAGGTAATAAATACAGTAGATCTATATACAGCATGTGTAAATGAGGCAGGATGAGAGAGGTAATAAATACAGTAGATCTATATACAGCATGTGTAAATGAGGCAGGATAAGAGAGGTAATAAATACAGTAGATCTATATACAGCATGTGTAAATGAGGCAGGATGAGAGAGGTAATAAATACAGTAGATCTATATACAGCATGTGTAAATGAGGCAGGATGAGAGAGGTAATAAATACAGTAGATCTATATACAGCATGTGTAAATGAGGCAGGATGAGAGAGGTAATAAATACAGTAGATCTATATACAGCATGTGTAAATGAGGCAGGATGAGAGAGGTAATAAATACAGTAGATCTATATACAGCATGTGTAAATGAGGCAGGATAAGAGAGGTAATAAATACAGTAGATCTATATACAGCATGTGTAAATGAGGCAGGATAAGAGAGGTAATAAATACAGTAGATCTATATACAGCATGTGTAAATGAGGCAGGATAAGAGAGGTAATAAATACAGTAGATCTATATACAGCATGTGTAAATGAGGCAGGATGAGAGAGGTAATAAATACAGTAGATCTATATACAGCATGTGTAAATGAGGCAGGATGAGAGAGGTAATAAATACAGTAGATCTATATACAGCATGTGTAAATGAGGCAGGATAAGAGAGGTAATAAATACAGTAGATCTATATACAGCATGTGTAAATGAGGCAGGATGAGAGAGGTAATAAATACAGTAGATCTATATACAGCATGTGTAAATGAGGCAGGATGAGAGAGGTAATAAATACAGTAGATCTATATACAGCATGTGTAAATGAGGCAGGATGAGAGAGGTAATAAATACAGTAGATCTATATACAGCATGTGTAAATGAGGCAGGATGAGAGAGGTAATAAATACAGTAGATCTATATACAGCATGTGTAAATGAGGCAGGATGAGAGAGGTAATAAATACAGTAGATCTATATACAGCATGTGTAAATGAGGCAGGATGAGAGAGGTAATAAATACAGTAGATCTATATACAGCATGTGTAAATGAGGCAGGATGAGAGAGGTAATAAATACAGTAGATCTATATACAGCATGTGTAAATGAGGCAGGATGAGAGAGGTAATAAATACAGTAGATCTATATACAGCATGTGTAAATGAGGCAGGATGAGAGAGGTAATAAATACAGTAGATCTATATACAGCATGTGTAAATGAGGCAGGATGAGAGAGGTAATAAATACAGTAGATCTATATACAGCATGTGTAAATGAGGCAGGATGAGAGAGGTAATAAATACAGTAGATCTATATACAGCATGTGTAAATGAGGCA
Organism: Oncorhynchus masou masou; assembly: GCF_036934945.1. Classification (NCBI taxonomy): domain Eukaryota; kingdom Metazoa; phylum Chordata; class Actinopteri; order Salmoniformes; family Salmonidae; genus Oncorhynchus; species Oncorhynchus masou. Next base: position 39,322 of record NW_027008811.1, read on the forward strand.
GGATGAGAGAGGTAATAAATACAGTAGATCTATATACAGCATGTGTAAATGAGGCAGGATGAGAGAGGTAATACATACAGTAGATCTATATACAGCATGTGTAAATGAGGCAGGATGAGAGAGGTAATAAATACAGTAGATCTATATACAGCATGTGTAAATGAGGCAGGATAAGAGAGGTAATAAATACAGTAGATCTATATACAGCATGTGTAAATGAGGCAGGATAACAGAGGTAATACATACAGTAGATCTATATACAGCATGTGTAAATGAGGCAGGATGAGAGAGGTAATAAATACAGTAGATCTATATACAGCATGTGTAAATGAGGCAGGATGAGAGAGGTAATAAATACAGTAGATCTATATACAGCATGTGTAAATGAGGCAGGATAAGAGAGGTAATAAATACAGTAGATCTATATACAGCATGTGTAAATGAGGCAGGATGAGAGAGGTAATAAATACAGTAGATCTATATACAGCATGTGTAAATGAGGCAGGATGAGAGAGGTAATAAATACAGTAGATCTATATACAGCATGTGTAAATGAGTCAGGATAAGAGAGGTAATAAATACAGTAGATCTATATACAGCATGTGTAAACTAGTCAGGATAAGAGAGGTAATAAATACAGTAGATCTTTATACAGCATGTGTAAATGAGTCAGGATGAGAGAGGTAATAAATACAGTAGATCTATATACAGCATGTGTAAATGAGGCAGGATGAGAGAGGTAATAAATACAGTAGATCTATATACAGCATGTGTAAATGAGGCAGGATGAGAGAGGTAATAAATACAGTAGATCTATATACAGCATGTGTAAATGAGGCAGGATGAGAGAGGTAATAAATACAGTAGATCTATATACAGCATGTGTAAATGAGGCAGGATAAGAGAGGTAATAAATACAGTAGATCTATATACAGCATGTGTAAATGAGATACAGCATGTGTAAATGAGGCAGGATGAGAGAGGTAATAAATACAGTAGATCTATATACAGCATGTGTAAATGAGGCAGGATGAGAGAGGTAATAAATACAGTAGATCTATATACAGCATGTGTAAATGAGGCAGGATGAGAGAGGTAATAAATACAGTAGATCTATATACAGCATGTGTAAATGAGGCAGGATAAGAGAGGTAATAAATACAGTAGATCTATATACAGCATGTGTAAATGAGGCAGGATAAGAGAGGTAATAAATACAGTAGATCTATATACAGCATGTGTAAATGAGGCAGGATGAGAGAGGTAATAAATACAGTAGATCTATATACAGCATGTGTAAATGAGGCAGGATGAGAGAGGTAATAAATACAGTAGATCTATATACAGCATGTGTAAATGAGGCAGGATAAGAGAGGTAATAAATACAGTAGATCTATATACAGCATGTGTAAATGAGGCAGGATAAGAGAGGTAATAAATACAGTAGATCTATATACAGCATGTGTAAATGAGGCAGGATGAGAGAGGTAATAAATACAGTAGATCTATATACAGCATGTGTAAATGAGGCAGGATGAGAGAGGTAATAAATACAGTAGATCTATATACAGCATGTGTAAATGAGGCAGATCTATATACAGATAAATGAGGCAGGATAATAAATACAGTAGATCTATATACAGCATGTGTAAATGAGGCAGGATGAGAGAGGTAATAAATACAGTAGATCTATATACAGCATGTGTAAATGAGGCAGGATGAGAGAGGTAATAAATACAGTAGATCTATATACAGCATGTGTAAATGAGGCAGGATGAGAGTAATAAATACAGTAGATCTATATACAGCATGTGTAAATGAGGCAGGATAGGTAATAAATCAGTAGATCTATATACAGCATGGGTAAATGAGGCAGGATGAGAGAGGTAATAAATACATTAGATCTATATACAGCATGTGTAAATGAGGCAGGATGAGAGGTAATAAATACAGTAGATCTATATACAGCATGTGTAAATGAGGCAGGATGAGAGAGGTAATACATACAGTAGATCTATATACAGCATGTGTAAATGAGGCAGGATGAGAGAGGTAATAAATACAGTAGATCTATATACAGCATGTGTAAATGAGGCAGGATGAGAGAGGTAATAAATACAGTAGATCTATATACAGCATGTGTAAATGAGGCAGGATGAGAGAGGTAATAAATACAGTAGATCTATATACAGCATGTGTAAATGAGGCAGGATGAGAGAGGTAATAAATACAGTAGATCTATATACAGCATGTGTAAATGAGGCAGGATAAGAGAGGTAATAAATACAGTAGATCTATATACAGCATGTGTAAATGAGGCAGGATGAGAGAGGTAATAAATACAGTAGATCTATATACAGCATGTGTAAATGAGGCAGGATGAGAGAGGTAATAAATACAGTAGATCTATATACAGCATGTGTAAATGAGGCAGGATGAGAGAGGTAATACATACAGTAGATCTATATACAGCATGTGTAAATGAGGCAGGATAAGAGAGGTAATAAATACAGTCGATCTATATACAGCATGTGTAAATGAGGCAGGATGAGAGAGGTAATAAATACAGTAGATCTATATACAGCATGTGTAAATGAGGCAGGATGATAGAGGTAATAAATACAGTAGATCTATATACAGCATGTGTAAATGAGGCAGGATGAGAGAGGTAATAAATACAGTAGATCTATATACAGCATGTGTAAATGAGGCAGGATAAGAGAGGTAATAAATACAGTAGATCTATATACAGCATGTGTAAATGAGGTAGGATAAGAGAGGTAATAAATACAGTAGATCTATATACAGCATGTGTAAATGAGGCAGGATGAGAGAGGTAATACATACAGTAGATCTATATACAGCATGTGTAAATGAGGCAGGATGAGAGAGGTAATAAATACAGTAGATCTATATACAGCATGTGTAAATGAGGCAGGATGAGAGAGGTAATAAATACTGTACATACCTTTATTTGATGTCCTCGGCTACTTGGCTAAAAAGCTTGGTTTGCAACGTTAGCGAGTTAACTATTAAACATTAGCCGTCTACATCTAGCTACATATTGAACTTCCATCCTCTCAGGTCAGGTCATGTATGACTTAATGATTAGTTCAGAATCAGCTTTATAATCATTAGCCAGTACGGAGAATTAAGTTAAACCACAAGTCCAAATTCCCATCTCCATCTCCATGCCTCACAAAGAAGGGCACTTATTGGTAGATGGGAAAAACAAAAGCAGACATTGAATTTGCCTTTGCGCCTCTGGTGAAGTTGTTATTAATTACACTTTGGATGGTGAATCAATACACCCAGTCACTACAAAGATACAGTCGTCTTCCTAACTTAGTTGCCGGAGAGGAAGGAAACCACTCATTGATTTCAGCATGAGGCCAATGGTGACTTTAAAACAGTTACAGAGTTTAATGGCTGTGATAGGAGAACACTGAGGATGGATCAACAACAGTATAGTTACTCCTCAATACTAACCTCATTGACAGAGTGAAAAGAAGGAAGCCTGTACAGAATAACAATATTCTAAAACATGCATCCTGTTTGTAACAAGCCACTAAATCAAAACTGCAAAAACATGTGGCAAAGCAGTTCACTTTATGTCCTGAATACAAAGTGTTATGTTTGGGGCAAATCCAATACAACCCCTAACTGACTGCCATTCTCCATATGTTCAAGCATAGTGGTGGCTGCATCATTTACATTGTAGTCATTCAGCAGACGGTCTGATCCAGTAGTGAGTCATTTAGCAGACGCTCTGATCCACTGGTGAGTCATTTAGCAGACGCTCTGATGCAGAGGTGAGTCATTTAGCAGGCGCTCTGATGCAGAGGTGAGTCATTTAGCAGACGCTCTAATCTAGTAGTGAGTCATTTAGCAGACGCTCTGATCCAGTAGTGAGTCATTTAGCAGACGCTCTGATCCAGTAGTGAGTCATTTAGCAGACGCTCTGATGCAGAGGTGAGTCATTTAGCAGGCGCTCTGATCCAGTGGTGAGTCATTTAGCAGACGCTCTGATCCAGTAGTGAGTCATTTAGCAGACGCTCTGATCCACTGGTGAGTCATTTAGCAGACGCTCTGATGCAGTAGTGAGTCATTTAGCAGACGCTCTGATGCAGAGGTGAGTCATTTAGCAGGCGCTCTGATGCAGAGGTGAGTCATTTAGCAGACGCTCTAATCTAGTAGTGAGTCATTTAGCAGACGCTCTGATCCAGTAGTGAGTCATTTAGCAGACGCTCTGATGCAGAGGTGAGTCATTTAGCAGGCGCTCTGATCCAGTAGTGAGTCATTTAGCAGACGCTCTGATGCAGAGGTGAGTCATTTAGCAGACGCTCTAATCTAGTAGTGAGTCATTTAGCAGACGCTCTGATCCAGTAGTGAGTCATTTAGCAGACGCTCTGATGCAGAGGTGAGTCATTTAGCAGGCGCTCTGATCCAGTAGTGAGTCATTTAGCAGACGCTCTGATGCAGAGGTGAGTCATTTAGCAGGCGCTCTGATCCAGTAGTGAGTCATTTAGCAGACGCTCTGATGCAGAGGTGAGTCATTTAGCAGGCGCTCTGATCCAGTAGTGAGTCATTTAGCAGGCGCTCTGATCCAGTGGTGAGTCATTTAGCAGACGCTCTGATCCAGTAGTGAGTCATTTAGCAGACGCTCTGATCCATTAGTGAGTCATTTAGCAGGCGCTCTGATCCAGTAGTGAGTCATTTAGCAGACGCTCTGATCCAGTAGTGAGTCATTTAGCAGACGCTCTGATGCAGTAGTGAGTCATTTAGCAGACGCTCTGATCCAGTAGTGAGTCATTTAGCAGACACTCTGATGCAGTAGTGAGTCATTTAGCAGACGCTCTGATCCAGTAGTGAGTCATTTAGCAGACGGTCTGATCCAGTAGTGGGTCATTTAGCAGACGGTCTGATCCAGTAGTGAGTCATTTAGCAGACGCTCTGATCCAGTAGTGAGTCATTTAGCAGGCGCTCTGATCCAGTAGTGGGGGACCTGATCCTAGATCATAATGAATCAGATTACATGGAGAGGGAGACCTGATCCTAGATCATAATGAATCAGATTACATGGAGAGGGAGACCTGATCCTAGATCATAATGAATCAGATTACATGGAGAGGGAGACCTGATTCTAGATCATAATGAATCAGATTACATGGAGAAGGGGGACCTGATCCTAGATCAGCACTTCTACTCTGGGACACTGCCTGTATGAAACAGAACACAAAGTTGTAAAGTCTAGATACAAGGTGTTTACTGCCATCTAGTGGAAACAGAACACATAGTTGTGAAGTCTCGTTACAGCATGTGTTTACTGCCATCTAGTGGAAGATACCAATATAACACTTTATTATCAGGGTGGGGAGGCGGCTGAGCTGAAACAGAAAGTAAAGTTGTTATTTTGTTCAGGATCCATTATGAGACAACAGAGCAGAAAACACTATATGAAGATTATTGAAAAATAAATTAAGTATTTCTGAACAATAATCTATTCTAATGGACAGAATAAGATAATTAATACCTGTAATGAGATATTACTGGTTAGTAGAACTGCTACTTGAGCTGAGTTGCTGACAGACAGCAGTTTTCAAAGTGTAAACTAATCAGTAGTCCGACATGTTATCAGTAAAACGTCTGGTATAGATGGTGGAGGAGCTTTTCAATTATATGGTTTTATGTTTATCTCAGGGTTTCTCCATCCTTTTGTTCTTACCAGCACTTACACACCTGATTCAACTAATCATCACATATTTTAAGACAGTTTAATATTTGAACATTCTCAAATTAAAACCTTTTTGGTTTGTAGGACTGCTTACTATTATTATAGTCCTACAGTAATATTTTGGAGGGAAACAACACAGCTAAACTTGGTTTCGAGTAAATTATATGTTTATCAAAAATAATGTAAGAGAGATGTCTTGAAGAAACGTGTCTGGGATTAGAACTCTGTGTCTCTGCGACAGTGGGAGGTTTGTTTTGAATGGCCCGGTGCTACAGCTGAGTGGACATTGCTGCGGGGACTTGCTTCCATTCAGCCACAAGAGCATTAGGGAGGTCGGGCACTGATGTTGGGTGATTAGGCCTGGCACGCAGTCGGCGTTCCAATTCATCCCAAAGGTGTTTGATGGGGTTGAGGTCAGGGCACTGTGCAGGCCAGTCAAGTTCTTCCACACCAATCTCGAGAAGCCATTTCTGTATTGACCTCACTTTGTGCACGGGGACATTGTCAAGCTGAAACAGAAAATGCCATTCCCCAAACTGTTGCAACCATTGTTTGTCTATGGAGATTGCATGGCAGTGTGCTTGATTTTATACACCGGTCAGCAACGGGTGTGGCTGAAATAGCCGAATCCACTAATTTGAAGGGTTGTCCACATACTTCTGTATATATAGTGTAGATGCTCTGTCCAGTTACTGGAAGGACTATAACATGATGTGAACTGATCTGAACAGGTTTAGGTTGGTCATCTATTATATGTAGGTTATATACAGTACATTCTCTGTCCTGCTACTGGTAGGACTATAACATGATGTGAACTGATCTGAACAGGTTTAGGTTGGTCATCTATTATATGTAGGCTATAGCCGAGGGATAGACCTTGATCTGCATATCACAAACAAACTGCTATTATACATTATAACCTAGCCTACTTTACATAATATAACATATCACTAACAACCCACTACTATACATTATAACCTAGTCTACTTTACATAATATAACATCTTCATATCACTAACAACCCACTACTATACATTATAACCTCGTCTACTTTACATAATATAACATCTACATATCACTAACAACCCACTACTATACATTATAACCTAGTCTACTTTACATAATATAACATCTACATATCACTGACAACCCACTGCTATACATTATAATATAGTTTACTCTACATAATATAAAATCCTTTACTTGATGCAAATAAACTTTCTGAATGGATCAGTGATTTCCCCCGCAGATCAATCATGTCCGTTTTATCCCTTCTGTCTACATTCTCAGATACATTTAGAAAATAACAGATTGAAAGACAATAAATAGCCCACCTTTAAATAATAAAAAGAAGTGTGAGACATGACCTTGTGTTGCTGTACTGTCTATAACTACCTTAACAAACAGTGACTTATTATTATTATTATTATTATTGTTATTGTTGCTGTACTGTCTATAACTACCTTAACAAACAGTGACTTATTATTATTGTTATTATTGTTGCTGTACTGTCTATAACTACCTTAACAAACAGTGACTTATTATTATTATTATTATTGTTGCTGTACTGTCTATAACTACCTTAACAAACAGTGACTTATTATTATTGTTATTATTGTTGCTGTACTGTCTATAACTACCTTAACAAACAGTGACTTATTATTATTATTATTATTGTTGCTGTACTGTCTATAACTACCTTAACAAACAGTGACTTATTATTATTATTATTGTTGCTGTACTGTCTATAACTACCTTAACAAACAGTGACTTATTATTATTATTATTGTTGTTGTACTGTCTATAACTACCTTAACAAACAGTGACTTATTATTATTACAGACAGTTGCCATGGAGATGACATGTCACAACTACATATTCATGTGATTGCATTAAATCACCTGATTGTTTCTATATGTCTGTTAGTAAATGTTTTATTTCTCAAACGAGATAATGGATAAATGTGAACAATTGACATTCAGTAATTAGTTGTCACCATATTAACCACAACCAACATGTTGGATCTCTGTTTAGGGGTCAGTGCTCTAAAATGAGTCTCTCTGGGGAGAGAGAGGAGGGGGGCCCTGTCTCTAAAATGCATCTCTCTGGGGGACATGACACCAAAGCTAAGAGGTAAGATGACCATTTATAAAGAATTTATCGAGTTCATTAAAAAATAAAGAGCTATCTTAAGATGAAACACTATATATCCATTGTTAATCAGGAATGGAATGTTGGTATCCTGTATATTTGACTGTGATATGTGGTTGTCTCACCTTGATATCTTAAGATGAATGCACTTACTGTAAATCACTCTGGATAAGAGCATCTGCTAAATCAGGGGTTCTCAATCCGGGGTCTGTGGAGGTACTGCAGGGGTTCTCAATCCGGGGTCTGTGGAGGTACTGCAGGGGTTCTCAATCCGGGGTCTGTGGACAACGTTGCAACAATGTTCATTTTCATCAAACTCATATTACACCCTAGATGCCTTCAAATGCCCAATTTATAGCCATGCCCAATTTAGGACTATTATTTAACAATGTGATGTTGCGCTCCAAAGGGAGAACTTGAAATAACATGATGTGTTTATTATTATACACTCTCAAATAACATGATGTAGATAATTAAATCATCAAAAGAAAAACGTGTTTAGAAAACAAGGTTCCTTATAGAGCCAAAAAGGCTTCTATCACTTCCTTAAAATATGAAATCAATAAAAGTTATATATATTTTGGGGTTCAGTGAAGAAGAACCTCCAGAGTTCTGATCAACAAAAGGTTCATGTTTTGAGGATGTGAACCCAGCAGCCCTCCAGTGGTCAGATCAATTCCACCTGTTTTTTCCAGCGCCCGGCCCGGGATTCGAACCAGCCACCTTTCGGTTCACAGCTCCAACTCCAACCTGAGTTAATCTTCAAAAATAAGCATGAGTTAATCTGCCAAAATGAAGACAAAATGCTATGCAGTTATACATAATTATTATACATAACTCATTGCCAAAATCACAAGACATACTGTTGCATGTAGGTCTATATTATTTATGGGTTGATCACATAGAAATATAAAAACAATATTTTTAACTACTGCAATGCAATTACATGTGGCACAGGAACCACTGACTCACTGCATTATTCTATAGTATTATCAAGACACCTGCTGTTAACTCTTAACTACTTAGGACAGCTCACGAGGTGTCCTAAATATCTGCCGACTGGTGGGTAGGTAATTTAGGTAATGGGGAGGTAACTAGGTAATTTATACCCATAAGTGTAAAATGTCTTTATTCTCAGCACTTATACGACCAATTTTCTACTCTGAGACACTTTGTGGATGTGGACCCAGATCTCAACATATTATTATAAAAAAACATAGAATGTTTGTTTTACATAATAATACAAAATGAATATTACTAATGTAACCCACTGTAAAGACTGGGTTTAGTTGATTGTGTTCCACTGCTCATGTCCGCGTTCTGGAACTGTCCGCGTCCCCGTACAGAACTGTCCGCGTCCCCGTACAGAACTGTCCGCGTCCCCGTACAGAACGGTCCCGCCGCCGTTCGGTGTGGCGCCAAGCCGGTTACGCGCAGAGTGGACTGAGGTGATCTTGGGGAATAACGACGGAGTTTGTTACAGTGTTGAGACACCGAAGTTTACTGTTCAATTTGCTTTTTTCTTTACGGTCAGGGACAGTGTGAGTGTAGCCAGATCCTTTTCACTCTCTATCCTTGTTTCATTTTGTGTTTCACCGGATTCATCATCGAGACGAGGGACAGACGAACGACCTGCTAACTAACCAAGCTAGTCGGTACAGCTCGGTAATCTAGCTAGCTACTCTACCAGCAGCATCCTAGTTATCCTAGCTAGTCGGTACAGCTCGGTAAGCTACCAGCAGCATCCTAGTTATCCTAGCTCGGTACCAGCAGCATCTCTACCAGCAGCATTAGTTATCCTAGCTAGTCGGTACAGCTCGGTAAGCTAGCTAGCTACTCTACAAGCAGCATCCTAGTTATCCTAGCTAGTCGGTACAGCTCGGTAATCTAGCTAGCTACTCTACCAGCAGCATCCTAGTTACCATAGCTACCACTACATCATCACCGGCGGTCTGCATTTCTTGTGGACCGATGGAGCTCCCCGGTTGTTTCTTCCACCTGTTAAATCCCGGTGAGGCTTCTCCCTCTCTCGTTGACGGATGCTGTCTACCTCTGTCCGGTTCTCCTCTCTTCACTAGATGGACGGTAACTTTAGTGTTTAACCCGTCTGTGTCCAAGGACCGAACTTTTGAATATTATTTTCAGGGCGCCTCAATAGCAGGTATTGAACGCCGGGTAAATAATCACTAGTCAGAACCTCAACCTCAGTATACATTCATTATAAAAATCATCTTATTATCTGATATTGTGAGTAAACAACCTCGAGAGTGCGTCTTCCAGCCCTCCAATTAATTACATCATTCAACCCTCCCGGTTAGTAAATTTACCTCAACATCCCCCGGAGAAGGCAGAGTAACGACACCGGCCTTTTAGCGGGGCTGACAGACTGACTACAACGCTCGCGACGCTAAATGAATGTCGTCATTAATAATGACACACTGCTCGCGCGCCATTAACTAACGTCTGGAAGTCAGTTCTATTTGTGAAACTCTTCTTATGTTTCCCCATCTGAGCTCAGAGTAGATGAGATGTGATGTTTGTCTCTGTTGTGTTGAAGACCAATCCAGCAGGAGAGACCAGCCTCCCCTGTTCCCAGCTGTGTGTCCATGAAGAGTGACCGGTCTATGCTTCTACCTATAGAGTTTAGAGAGGGAGACTTTTCTACTGAACAAAGGTAAGAAGAAGTCATGGGTCCTGGTCAGTGAGTTAAACAACACTGTCTCTAGTCATTTCTCCTCTCCCATTTATTGTTGTTGTTTTTTTTTGTTGTGTGTGTGTGTGTATGTGTGTGTGTGTGCACTCCCTGGATGAGGAGTGGTAATCTCTATCCTGATTTTCTAGTCACTTTTACCTTTACCTACATGTACATATTACCTCAACTACCTGGTACCCTGCACATTGACTCAGTACTGGTTCTCCTTATAGTCTCATTGTTACCTCAACTACCTGGTTCCCTGCACATTGACTCAGTACTGGTTAACCTTATAGTCTCATTATTACCTCAACTACCTGGTACCCTGCACATTGACTCAGTACTGGTTAACCTTATAGTCTCATTATTACCTCAACTACCTGGTACCCTGCACATTGACTCAGTACTGGTACTCCTTATAGTCTCATTATTACCTCAACTACCTGGTTCCCTGCACATTGACTCAGTACTGGTACTCCTTATAGTCTCATTATTGCCTCAACTACCTGGTACCCTGCACATTGACTCAGTACTGGTTAACCTTATAGTCTCATTATTACCTCAACTACCTGGTACCCTGCACATTGACTCAGTACTGGTACTCCTTATAGTCTCATTATTACCTCAACTACCTGGTACCCTGCACATTGACTCAGTACTGGTTAACCTTATAGTCTCATTATTACCTCAACTACCTGGTACCCCTGCACATTGACTCAGTACTGGTACTCCTTATAGCCTCATTATTACCTCAACTACCTGGTACCCTGCACATTGACTCAGTACTGGTACTCCTTATAGTCTCATTATTACCTCAACTACCTGGTACCCTGCACATTGACTCAGTACTGGTTCTCCTTTTAGTCTCATTATTACCTCAACTACCTGCTACCCTGCACATTGACTCAGTACTGGTACTCCTTATAGTCTCATTATTACCTCAACTACCTGGTACCCTGCACATTGACTCAGTACTGGTTCTCCTTATTGTCTCATTATTACCTCAACTACCTGGTACCCTGCACATTGACTCAGTACCTGGTACCCTGCACATTGACTCAGTACTGGTTCTCCTTATAGTCTCATTATTACCTCAACTACCTGGTACCCTGCACATTGACTCAGTACTGGTACTCCTTATAGTCTCATTATCACCTCAACTACCTGGTACCCTGCACATTGACTCAGTACTGGTTCTCCTTATAGACTCATTATTACCTCAACTACCTGGTACCCTGCACATTGACTCAGTACTGGTACTCCTTATAGTCTCATTGTTTTCCTGGTACCCCTACCCCAGGCCCTGGATAAAAACATTTGCTGATTTCAAAACCAAATGTTTAAATACAAATCTTATATTACTGTATTTAATAATGGTTTAAAAAATGTTGTATATTGATGTCAAATGTATCATTTGTACAGTTCTTTATGAAACTCTGTAAAACCTAGCAGTACTACTGATTTCTCTGAGAGTGAGGCAGATATATATTATTACTGTGTAAAACCTAGCAGTACTACTGATTTCACTGAGAGTGAGGCAGATATATATTTAATTACTGTATAAAACCTAGCAGAACTACTGATTTCTCTGAGAATGAGGCAGATATATATTATTACTGTGTAAAACCTAGCAGAACTACTGATTTCTCTGAGAGTGAGACAAATATATATTATTACTGTATAAAACCTAGCAGTACTACTGATTTCTCTGAGAGTGAGACAAATATATATTATTACTGTATAAAACCTAGCAGTACTACTGATTTCTCTGAGAGTGAGGCAGATATATAGCATTTAGCAAAATAAACATGATGATTTTTCTCTCTGAAATGAAACATCAAGTGAAAGACATTGAACAAATACATGTCTGTCACTGAACGACCCCATGTCATGATTAGATAGTGAAAAAAACATCTCATTCATAATTTCTATAAACAATAAAAGCTCATTTACGAACATTTCTGAAAAGTGACATATAGCTTTTTGGAATCTGAGCTCAGAGTAGATGAGAGATGTAATGTTTGTCTCTGTTGTGTTGAAGACCAATCCAGCAGGAGAGACCAGCCTCCCCTGTTCCCAGCTGTGTGTCCATGAAGAGTGACGGGTCTATGGATCCTCCTCCAAAGTTTAGAGAGGGAGACTTTTCTACTGAACAAAGGTAAGAAGAACTCATGGGTCCTGGTCAGTGAGTTAAACAACACTGTCTCTAGTCATTTCTCCTCTCCCACTTTCCCATTTATTGTTGTTGTTTTCATAATCCATAGGCTAATCATTTTGTCCATTTTCATAGTCCTAAAACAACATTAAACAAACACAACATTCCCTCCCTGTGTGTGTGTGTGTGTGTGTGTGTGTGTGTGTGTGTGTGCGTGCGTGTGTGTGTGTGTGTGTACTCCCTGGATGAGGAGATGTAATCTCATGTTTTGTCAACAGAAACCAACAGGAGAGATCAGAGTCAGAGATTCTCAGTGGTCAGTCTTCCCAGAGTCATCAAACAGACCTGGCCTCCATATTCAGTGTATGTGGTCCTGTTATGTACATTTGTTTTTGTTTACCTCGAGTAAAGTTGATCTGTCAATCATTCGTTAATGAGAAAGCATTTAGTCTCTTTCTTAACTTATTTACTTGATTTATTTCAGATGCTTGAAGAGAAAATTATGACATTTGTGAAGAACGAGCTGAAGATATTCAAGAGGATTCTTAGTCCAGAACTCCCAGAAGGCTTTGAGAGTCAGAAGCAGGATAAGGAAGTGGTGGATGCTGAAGATGAGAAGCAGGAGAGCAGTGCCAGAGAGGGGGCTCTGAAGATCACACTGCACGTCCTGAGGAAAATGAACCAGAAGGAGCTTGCTGACACACTGGAGATGTGTAAGATCTGTCTGCCTCATGTTGAATGCTGTTTTATAACACAAGCACTGATATTTAACCCTTTCTCCTCGGCTGAGTCTCCTCCTCCTTGTTATTCAGACAACAAAACATCTGACACAAGCACTGATATTTAACCCTTTCTCCTCGGCTGAGTCTCCTCCTCCGCAGCCAAACAGCCAATGTATCTATGTTGCTATACAAACCTTAGTGATATCTGTTCTTCCTCTGACTGTGTCTCTTCTTCTCCCAGAGGATCCCTGATGGCTAACAGTAACATATCCTGACATAATGTAAACGTTATACATTACCCTCTTTTCCCCGGTGACATATCCTGACATAATGTAAACGTTATACATTATACCCTCACTCTCAGTGACGTTGTTAGGTTCTTAGACCTTCATCTGACCCCCTCCATCACTAATACATGTCTCTCTCCCCTTATCAATGCCTGCCACATGTCATTACTTCCCTGCACCAACAACACATTCCAAGCTTAGTGCATACACTATATACCTTCCTCCTACAGATACCATTACCTTCTGGTGTAGAATATCCACTATATACCTTCCTCCTATAACCATTACCTTCTGGTGTAGACCCTCCATTATATACCTTCCTCCTACAGATACCCATTAACCTCTGGTGTAGACCCTCCACTATATACCTTCCTCCTACAGATACCCAATAACTTCTGGTGTAGACCCTCCACTATATACCTTCCTCCTATAACCATTACCTTCTGGTGTAGACCCTCTACTATATACCTTCCTCCTACAACCATTACCTTCTGGTGTAGACCCTCTACTATATACCTTCCTCCTATAACTATTACCTTCTGGTGTAGACCCTCCACTATATAACTTCCTCCTACAGATACCCATTACCTTCTGGTGTAGACCCTCCATTATATACCTTCCTCCTATAACCATTACCTTCTGGTGTAGACCCTCCACTATATACCTTCCTCCTACAGATACCCATTACCTTCTAATGTAGACCCTCCATTATATACCTTCCTCCTATAACCATTAACTTCTGGTGTAGACAACACCTTGTGACCTCATCGAGTAGCGGCAGGGATGTGTTGTGTTGATTCATTCAGAGAGAGAGAGAGACTAGAGAAATGTAAGATCTGTCTACCTCATGCTGAATGCTGTTTTATAACATTTAAAAGCTGTAGCTAAAGTACAGCTAAAGTAGCTGTGTAACTCAATGATATTGAAGCAGCCTTAACACAACACCTAGTGACCTCATCAAGTAGCAGCAGGGATGTGTTGTACTGATTTATTTAGAGAGAGAGAGAGAGAACATTAATAATACCATCAATAATACCAATAATAATATAATCAGTCACACCAGTCTGTAATGCATTATGAAAATATTTACACATTTATACAGTCAGTTAAGAGAATAAATTATTATAATGTACAACTTTATAACAGTCCTACAATACTGTAGACATTAAAACAGACGTAATATTAATATCCTCTGTGATATTTCTAGATTCAGATGAGCTTGCTGTGATTTGCCAACGTGAACTCAAATCTAATCTGAAGAAGAAGTTTCAATGTGTATTTGAGGGGATCGCTAAACAAGGAAACCCAACACTTCTCAATAAGATCTACACAGAGCTCTACATCACAGAGGGTGGAACAGGAGAGGTCAATAATGAACATGAGCTGAGACAGATTGAGACAACAACCAGGAAACAAGCAAGACCAGAGACTCCAATCAAATGTAACGACATCTTCAAACCCTTAACTGGACAAGACAAACCTATCAGAACTGTGCTGACAAAGGAGTCGCTGGCATTGGAAAAACAGTCTCTGTGCAGAAGTTCATTCTGGACTGGGCTGAAGGAAAAGCAAATCAGGATGTCCAATTTGTATTTTCATTCCCTTTTCGGGAGCTGAATTTGATGAAAGAGGACAAACACACTTTCATTGAACTTCTTCATCACTTCTCAATGGAAACCAAACAATCAAGAATCTCCATCAACAACAAGTACAAAGTTCTGTTCATCTTTGATGGTCTGGATGAGTGCCGACTGCCCCTAGACTTCCAGAAGAACAAGATCTGTTGGGACGTCACAGAGTCAACCTCAGTGGATGTTCTGCTGACAAATCTCATCAAAGGAAATCTGCTTCCCTCTGCTCTCCTCTGGATAACTACCCGACCTGCAGCAGCCAATAAGATCCCTTCAGGGTGTGTTGAACAGGTGACAGAGGTACGAGGGTTCAATGACCCACAGAAGGAGGAGTACTTCAGGAAGAGATTCAGTGATGAGGACCTGGCCAGCAGAATCATCTCACACATAAAGACATCAAGGAGCCTCCACATCATGTGCCACGTTCCAGTCTTCTGTTGGATTTCTGCAACAGTCCTTGAACACATGTTGAGTACAGACAAGAGAGAAGAGATGCCCAAGACTCTGACTGAGATGTACACACACCTTGTGGTGTTTCATACCAAACAGAAGAATGAAAAGTATCTTGGGAAAGAAGAGACAGGTCCACACTGGAATAAAGAGAGCATTCTGTCACTGGGAAAACTGGCTTTTCAACAGCTTGTGAAAGGCAATCTGATTTTCTATGAAGAAGACCTTAGGGAAGCTGGCATTGATGTCAATGAAGCCTCAGTGTACTCAGGATTGTGCACACAGCTCTTTAAAGAGGAATGTGGGCTGTACCAGGACAAGGTGTACTGCTTTGTTCATCTGAGCATTCAGGAGTTTCTGGCTGCTGTATATGTGTTCCTCTCATTCAACAACAACAATGAAAATGTAATGAACAAACTGAAAACAACGTCCAGGAACCTTTCTGTGAGGATCAAACAAAGGCGTAAAGTTGCTTTCTACAGGAGTGCTGTGGATAAAGCCTTACAAAGTGAGACGGGAAACCTGGACCTTTTCCTCCGCTTCCTTCTGGGCCTCTCACTGGAGTCCAATCAGAAGCACTTACGAGGTCTACTGACAAAGACAAGAAGCAGCTCACAGAGCCATGAAGAAACAGTCAAGTACATCAAGGAGAAGATCAGGGAGAATCCCTCTCCAGAGAGGAGCATCAATCTGTTCCACTGTCTGAATGAACTGGATGACCATTCTCTAGTGGAGGAGATCCAAAGATACCTGAGCTCAGGAAGTCTCTCAGAACCCAACCTGTCACCTGCACAGTGGTCAGCTCTGGTCTTTGTGTTGCTGACTTCAGAAAAGGAGCTGGATGTGTTTGACCTGAAGAAATACTCCAGATCAGAGGAAGGTCTTCTGAGGCTGCTGCCAGTGGTCAAAGCCTCCAGAGCTGCTCTGTGAGTAAATAAAATGACATATAAGCACTAATCATCTGGAAGAAATATTCAGTTTAGAGAAAAATATGTATTATAACGTGTATATAATATTATATTGAAAAACATATTGAACAAATTCACATTAGTGTAACAATAAGACCATACAATTCTAGGAAATCTAAGATTAATCTATATGTTATTTGAGAGAATAAACCAAATGCATCTGCCATTGTCCTTCTACACTACTGGTGTTAAATTAACAATGTGTTTGTGAAGTCATGATGATCTCTTTGTCAGGCTGTCAGACTGTGGAGTCACAGAGGAAGGCTGTGCTTCTCTGGTCTCAGCTCTGAGGTCAAACCCCTCACACCTGAGAGAGCTGGATCTGAGTAACAATGACCTGAAGGATTCAGGAGTGAAGCTGCTCTCTGCTGGACTGGGGAATCCCCACTGTAAACTGGAGACTCTGAGGTCAGTATTCCTGTAGTTGGTCAACAAGTGATAACTGTTCACCAGATCCACATGTGTTTACCAGACACACATCGTCCACACCATATGTGTTTGGACAGTGAAGCTTACAGTTTAAAATGTGGTGCTATGCTCCATCCTTTTGGATTTGAGATAGCATGTTTCATATTTGTTTTAATTTGTTGTATTTTTTATTTCACCTTTATTTAACCAGGAAGGCTAGTTGAGAACAAGTTCTCATTTACAACAGGTTATAAACTGCACTAGTGTTTATTCTCGAGAGTACTGACCATGATACAATTTACAACAGGTTATAAACTGCACTAGCGTTCATTCTCCAGAGTACCGACCATGATACAATTTACAACAGGTTATAAACTGCACTAGTGTTTATTCTCGAGAGTACTGACCATGATACAATTTACAACAGGTTATAAACTGCACTAGCGTTCATTCTCCAGAGTACCGACCATGATACAATTTACAACAGGTTATAAACTGCACTAGCGTTCATTCTCCAGAGTACCGACCATGATACAATTTACAACAGGTTATAAACTGCACTAGCGTTCATTCTCCAGAGTACCGACCATGATACAATTTACAACAGGTTATAAACTGCACTAGCGTTCATTCTCCAGAGTACTGACCATGATACAATTTACAACAGGTTATAAACTGCACTAGTGTTTATTCTCGAGAGTACTGACCATGATACAATTTACAACAGGTTATAAACTGCACTAGTGTTTATTCTCGAGAGTACTGACCATGATACAATTTACAACAGGTTATAAACTGCACTAGTGTTTATTCTCGAGAGTACTGACCATGATACAATTTACAACAGGTTATAAACTGCACTTGCGTTCATTCTCGAGAGTACTTACCATGATACAATTTACAACAGGTTATAAACTGCACTAGTGTTTATTCTCCAGAGTACTGACCATGATACAATTTACAACAGGTTATAAACTGCACTAGCGTTCATTCTCCAGAGTACTGACCATGATACAATTTACAACAGGTTATAAACTGAAAATGATGTCATAGGTTTCAAACTGTCCCTCCTCCACTCCGGAACAATAGCCGTATAGTTCCTCCACCAGATTCGATCATTTATGACCAGGCCAAGGCCTCCCTGTGCAGATAACCCTTCTAGCCAGTCTGACGACAAGTTCATTCATTTCTACCAAGGAACAGACAGTCATTGTTCTAATACTTGATTATATTTACACACATTATATTCAGTACTAAGGTTAAAATAATATTAATAAATCTATACAGTAACATAATAGTATTCTGATTAGAACATATACAGTAACATAATAGTATTCTGATTTGGATGTGTTTTAGATTATATTTTTCCGAATAGAAACAAAATGGTGAATAATGTCCTGTCATTTTGGAGTCAGTAAGAATAGAAGATGTTTCTGATCACTTCTACATTCATATGGATGCCTCCATGATTATGAATAAACATGAATGAATCATGAATGATGATGAATGAGAAAGTTACAGAGGCACAAAGATCATCCCCCCTCTGTTATTGGTAATGGTGAGAGGTTAGCATGTTTCGTTGTTGCCTCTGTTATTGGTAATGGTGAGAGGTTAGCATGTTTTGTTGCCTCTGTTATTGGTAATGGTGAGAGGTTAGTATTTTTTGTTGTAGTCTCTGTTATTGGTAATGGTGAGAGGTTAGCATGTTTTGTTGTAGCCTCTGTTATTGGTAATGTGGTGAGAGGTTAGCATGTTTTGTTGTAGCCTCTGTTATTGGTAATGTGGTGAGAGTTTAGCATGTTTTGTTGTAGCCTCTGTAACTTTCTCACTCATTATTATTCATGATTCATTCATGATCTTTCTCAGTCAAGGCGTCACAGGCTTGATGTCGTCATTGTGTTCGAGGAATATGGGACCAGATATACTTTTGACTAATTTAATACACTTTAAGTGTCAGAACACTTATGACTTCTTCAAATGGGGGGACGAGATACATAAAATGCTTTAATGTTTCTAAACGTTGAAACAGATATGTATTAAAATATCCTCAAATATAAGGTGACATTATATACTGTCACCTTATATGAAACATTTGATCTGAAATCCAAAATGCTGGAGTATAGAGACACATTTAAAATGTTAGCTTCACTGTCTAAATAGATATGGTGTGGACTGTTTACTCAATACAATCTAAATCTGATACCTCACTGTCAAAATAGATATGGTGTGGACTGTATACTCAATACAATCTAAATCTGATACCTCACTGTCTAAATAGATATGGTGTGGACTGTATACTCAATACAATCTAAATCTGATACCTCACTGTCTAAATAGATATGGTGTGGACTGTATACTCAATACAATCTAAATCTGATACCTCACTGTCTAAATAGATATGGTGTGTACTGTATACTCAATACAATCTAAATCTGATACCTCACTGTCTGTCTTCTGACTGATACTGCTTTTTAAACTGGTCTGGTCAGTCTACTCAAATATTTGTACGATACATTTTTCTATCTGCAGGCTATACTTTGATCATTTGTTATTTCTAATAATTAAACATTCATTTATAAATAGATATGGCAGGTTTCAGGACACAGATATATCTGAATAGTTTTTACATTTGAAAATGTAAAAAACATATACTGAAACGATTTTCACCACCTAAGAATGTTTCTATCACAAATGATATGGCAGAACAGGCAACTAAACATAGAATAACAACTCTGGACACAAACAAACCAAGAAATATGGTTCCCAATCAGAGACAACCATAAACAGCTGCCTCTGATTGAGAACCAATCCAGGCAACTGGACAGACATATAAACACCTAGACAAGGCAAACCCCATAGACATATAAACACCTAGACAAGGCAAAATAGACATATAAACACCTAGACTAGAAAACCCATAGACATATAAACACCTAGACTAGGCAAACCCCATAGACATATAAACACCTAGACAAGCCAAACCCCATAGATGTACAAAAACTAAACAAGCCCTCGTCACACCTGACCTAACTAAAATAATAAAGAAAACAAAGTTAACTCAGGTCAGAGCGTGACATCTGCAGTCAATACTTTGATCATTTGTCATTTATAATAATGATACATTCATTTATGAATAGATATGGCAGGTTTCAGGACACTGATATATCTGAATATGTTGAAAAAATATACTGCCACTATTTTCACCACCAAAGAATAGCAGTGTGATTTTAATATGATTTGACTCTTTGCAGGCTGTCAGGCTGTCTAGTCACAGAGGAAGGCTGTGCTTCTCTGGTCTCAGCTCTGAGGTCAAACCCCTCACACCTGAGAGAGCTGGACCTGAGCTACAATCACCCAGGAGACTCAGGAGTCAGACTGCTCTCTGCTGGACTGGAGGATCCACACTGCAGACTGGAGAATCTCAAGTATGTATCAGGGTTTATGTCAATGTTCATATCAGACATGTTGGACTTATCAGGCTGGTTAAGACAAACATTCTTACCACCACTTGATACAGATAAACATTCTTGCCAACACTATACACGCAAACACTGTGACACTAAACACACATTGGACACACACACACAATGGACACACACATGGACACACACAGACATACAAAACACTGGACAATGATTGTGTGTTGTGTGTGTGTGTGTGTGTGTGTGTGTGTGTGTGTGTGTGTGTGTGTGTGTGTGTGTGTGAGTTCAGGTGTATCCCTCAATGACTGTCTGTTCTTCTGCTTACCGCTACAGTGTGGAACATGATGGAGAGAACAGAATGAAACCTGGACTTAGAAAATGTGAGTGTTGACAGCTGTGAAGAATATGACTAAGAATAAGTCTTAATTCAAGTTAAGTCAAAGTCAAAGACCACCATCATTACTGACTTGGTCACATTAAATATCAGCTGTAGTTCTACAGAAGCAGAAATCAGGGACACCAACGTTTACAAAGAGTTGAAAGAGTTGTGTGTGTTGTGTGTGTGTGTGTGTGTGTGTGTGTGTGTGTGTGTGTGTGTGTGTGTGTGTGTGTGTGTGTGTGTGTGTGTGTGTGTGTGTGTGTGTAATTAATGGGAATCAGTGTGTTTTATATTACCATACAGTATAACATATGATCATTCAACAAGTCTCAAGTTACCTTAACTTCTCCTTTTGATACCTAGAAACATCCACATTAAATGAATGAGTGAAAAGTGAGTTAACATTCTAATGTGAATGATGATGATTTCTAATATTGTGTCTGGTTTCATCCATCAGATGTCTGTGATCTCACACTGGACCCAAACACAGTAAACAGACTCCTCTCTCTGTCTGAGGAGAACAGAAAGGTGACATGTAGGAGAGAGGAGCAGCCGTATCCTGATCACCCAGAGAGATTTGAGGAGTGTGGACAGGTGCTGTGTAGAGAGGGTCTGACTGGGTGCTGTTACTGGGAGGTAGAGTGGAGTGGGGGAGGGGCTGTTATAGGAGTGACATATAAAGGAATCAGCAGGAGAGGAAGGGGTGATGACTGTTATCTTGGATACAATGACAAGTCCTGGAGTCTGTTCTGCTCTGACTACAGTTACTATGCCTGTCACAATCATTATCCCACTACCATAGACGTCCGCCCCTCCAGCTCCCACAGAGTAGGAGTGTATCTGGACTGGCCAGCCGGCACTCTGTCCTTCTATAGAGCCTCCTCTGACACACTGACCCACCTGATCACATTCACCTCCACTTTCACTGAGCCCCTCTATGCAGGGATTTGGGTTGATTACAACTCCTCAGTGTCCCTGAAAAAAACCTGATACACACACACTGGACACATACTGGACAAAAAAAACACACACACACACACTGGACTCACACACACACTGGACACACACACACACACACACACTGGACAAAACACAACACACACACACACACTGGACAAACACACACACACACACTGGACTCACACACACACTGGACAAAAACACACACACACACACACACACACACACTGGACCACACACACACACTGGACAAACACACACAAAACACACACACTGGAAACACACACACACACACTGAACACACACACACACACACACACACACACACACACTGGGCAAACACACACACACACACACACTGGACAAACACACACACTGGACAAACACACACAGGCTGGACAAACACACACACACAATTGGACACACACACACACTGAACACACACACTGGACACACACACACTGAACACACACTGGACTCACACACACACACACTGCACTCACACACACACTGGACTCACACACACACACACACACACTGGACTCACACACACACACACACACACACACTGAACACACACTGGACTCACACACACACACACACAAACACACACACACACTGGACTCACACACACACACTGCACACACACACACACACTGGACTCACACACACACACACACACTGGACACACACTGGACTCACTCACTCACACACACACACACACACACACTGAACACACACTGGACTCACTCACACACACACACACACACCCTGAACACACCCTGAACACACACACACACACTGGACACACTCACATAAACACACACACTGGACAGACACACACACACACACACTGGACAGACACACATACACACACACTGGACACACACACACACACACACACTGGACAGACACACACACACACACTGGACAGACACATACACACTCACTGGACAGACACACACACACACACACACTGGACACACAAAACACACACACACTGAACACACACACACACACACTGGGCACACACACACACACACACACACACATTGGACATTGGACACACACACACACACACACACACACACACACACACACACAGACACACACACACACTGGACACACACACACACACTGGACACACACACACACTGACACACTGGACACACACACACACACTAGACACACACACACACTGAACACACACACACACACACACACTGAACACACACACACACACACACTGGACTCACAAACACACACACACATACTGGACAAAAACACACACACACACTGGACAAACACACACACTCTTCTTCCTAAAATTGTGACCTTGACCCAGGACCTCTTACAATAACATGTATTTTATGTTGAATAACACATTGTACAATTACATACAATTATATATGGACATACGCTCCATAGTTGTACAAGTATACAAGGATATATTGTACTTTTCATAATAAAACACACTTGAAACAAGAAAAGGCTTGTTACTTGTGAAAACAGTTTGTTTATTGATTTTACGTTTCCTCTGTCAGGTTGATGTTAACCTGCGACTGGTTGAAACATGAAACAAATATGAAATGAAATACAAAACAATTAAATATGTGGAATAGAATTAAACAAATTGTACAATTAGTACACCAGAGTGTTGTGATGAATGGTTACTATAGCAACAGAGTGTTGTGATGCAGGGTCACTATAGCAACAGTGTTGTGATGCAGGATCACTATAGCAACAGTGTTGTGATGCAGGGTCACTATAGCAACAGAGTGTTGTGATGCAGGGTCACTATAGCAACAGAGTGTTGTGATGCAGGGTCACTATATCTCTCTGCTCTTTCTCTCTGTTCTCTCTCTCTGCTCTCTCTGTTCTCTCTCTCTGCCCTCTCTGCTCTCTCCCTCTGCTTTCCCTCTCGCTCTCTGCTCTCTCACTTCCTCTGATCTCTCTGCTCTCTCTCTATGCTTTCTCTCTCTCCCTCTGCTCTCCCTGATCTGTCTCTCTGCTCTCAGCTCTCTCTGCCCTCTCTCTCTCTCCCTCTCTGTTCTATCACTCTTTTCTCTCTGTTCTCTGCTCTCTCTGCTCTGTTCTGCTCTCTCTTTTCTCTGCTCTCTCTCTCTGCTCTCTCTTCTATGCTCTCTTTCTGCTCACTCTGCACTCTCTGTTCTCTCAGCCTGCTCTCTGCTCTCTTTCTGCTCTCTGTGCTCTCTCTGCTATCTATTCTCTGCTCTCTCTCTCCCTCTGCTCTCTCTGCTATATGCTCTCTCTCTTTCTCTCTCTGCTCTCTCTGTGCTCTCTCTGCCTCTGCTCTCTCTGTTCTCTGCTCTCTCTCTCCCTCTGCTATCTCTCTTCTCTCTGTTCTCTGCTCTCTCTGCTCTTCCTCCATTTGCTCTATCTGCTCTCTGCTATCTCTCTGTTCTCTGCTCTCTCCCTCCCTCTGCTCCCTCTGCTCTCTTGACTCTCTGCTCTGCTGCTCTCTATTTTATCTGCTCTCTCTGCTCTCTGCTCTTCCTCTCTGCTCTCTCTCTTTCTCTGCCCTCTCTGCCCTCTCTGTTCTCTCTCTCTCTCTGCTCGCTCTCTCTGCTGTCTCTGCTCTCTCTCTTCTCTCGCTGCTCTCTCAGCCTGCTCTCTGCTTGCTCTCTCTCTGCTCTATCTCTGTTCTCTCCTCTCTCTGCTCACTCTGCTCTCTCTGCTCTCCCTATCTGGTCTCTTCTCTCTCCCTCTGCTCTCTGCTCTCTTCTCTCTCCCTCTGCCCTCTGCCCTCTCTATTTGCTCTCTTGCTTTTCCCTGCTCTCTCTCTCTGCTCTCTCTCTTTCTGCTCTCATTATCTGCTGTCTCTCTCTTCTCTCTGCTCTCTCTCTGTTCTCTGCTCTCTCTCCCTCTGCTCTCTCTCTCCCTCTGCTCTCTCTCTCCCTCTGCTCTGTCTGCTCTCTCTCTGTTCTCTGCTCTCTGTTCTCTGCTCTCTCTCTTCTCTCTGTTCTCTCTGTTCTCTCTCTCTCTCCCTCTGCTTTCTCTGCTCTCTCTCTGTTTCTCTCTGTTCTCTGCTCTCTCTCTCTTCTCTCTGTTCTCTCTGCTCTCTCTCTCTCCCTCTGCTTTCTCTGCTCTCTTTTTCTCTCTGCTCTCTGCTCTCTCTCTTCTCTCTGCTCTCTCTCTCCCTCTGCTTTCTCTGCTCTCTATTTCTCTCTGTTCTCTGCTCTCTCTCTTCTCTCTGTTCTCTCTGCTCTCTCTCTCTTCTCACTGCTCTCTCAGCCTGCTCTCCACTCTCTCCCTCTCTCCCCCTCTCTTCTCTCTCTCTCTAATATACTGATATGCAGAAACATTCAGAAAGTATTCAGACCCCTTTTTACACATTTTGTCACGTTTACAGCCTTATTCTAAAATTGATTAAATGTGTTTTTCCCCTCATCAATCTACACACAATAACCCATGATTACAAAGCAAAAACGGTTCACTTTATGTGTGAACATTTTTATTTAAAAAAAACGTAGATATCACAGAGGGAGAGTAGAGAGTCAGAACAGAGGACAAGAGAGAGGGAGGGTAGAGAGTCAGAACAGAGGACAAGAGAGAGAGAGGGGAGGGTAGAGAGTCAGAACAGAGGGAATGAGAGAGAGGAGGGTAGAGAGTCAGAACAGAGTGAAAGAGAGAGAGAGAGGGAGGGTAGAGAGTCAGAACAGATGGAAAGAGAGAGGGGAGGGAGGGGAGAGAGTCAGAACAGAGGGAAAGAGAGAGAGAGAGGGAGGGTAGAGAGTCAGAACAGATGGAAAGAGAGAGGGGAGAGGGGAGAGAGTCAGAACGGAGGGAAAGAGAGAGAGGGAGGGTAGAGAGTCAGAACAGAGAGAGAGAGAGAGAGGGAGGGGAGAGAGTCAGAACGGAGGGAAAGAGAGAGAGAGAGGGTAGAGAGTCAGAACGGAGGGAAAGAGAGAGAGGGAGGGTAGAGAGTCAGAACAGAGGGAAAGAGAGAGAGAGAGGGAGGGTAGAGAGTCAGAACAGAGGGAAAGAGAGAGAGAGGGGGGGAGAGTCAGAACAGAGGGAAAGAGAGAGGATGTGTGGAAGTTGCTTTATGTTTGCTAATCGGGGGCCTTTGAGCCCTGATGGGCTGGGTGACATCAGTGACTCTCTGAGATATTACTATTGCTGTGGAGGGAGAGGAGAGGAGAGAGAGAGGAGGGAGAGATTAGTCAACAGAAATGATTCAGGACGACGTTCATCTTTAAATGTACTTCTTCATTTCTCTCTTTCCCCACTGAGGAAGATAAAAGACAGACAGACGGACGGGCGGACGGGCGGGCGGGCGGACGGGCGGGCGGGCTAGGTAATCAGGAATTCCTCCCAAGGTGTATATTGATTTTAGTCCCCTTCTCATTAACTAGATGCTGACAGTGACCAGAGATGGCTAGATTGAGCTGGAGGGGTGTGTGTGCAAGCGTTTTTACATGTGTGTTTTTGTGAGAGAGTTAACAGGACTTTCGATAAGTTTAGGGCCTCATTATGAATGGTTAAGGTTTGGGATAGAGTTTAAACATTAAGATTAGGGCCTCATTATGAATGGTTAAGGTTTGGGATAGAGTTTAAACATTACTGAGTCACTGGGATCAACCTTCTGGTCCAGAGTCATGGGGTTACCCCCCATCACCACCCTCTGTCTCTACCACTGGGATCAACCTTCTGGTCCAGAGGTGTGTGTGTGTGTGTGTGTGTGTGTTTAGAAGGAAATACTAGTACGTTCCTGGGGGAGTAGACACCACCTCTACAGGTAGTGGAGGAGGAAGAGAATGAGAGAGAAAGAACAGGAGGACATGGTAAGAAGAGAACAAGATGAGGGAGGAATGAGGTAGGAGAAGGATGGATAGATGAAGGGAGAGGAAGATGAGGGAGAAGAAGTAAACATGTGTGGATGTAGAGGAAGAGGAGGAAGGAGAAGTAAACATATGTGGATGTAGAGGAAGAGGAGGAAGGAGAAGTAAACATATGTGGATGTAGAGGAAGAGGAGGAAGGAGAAGTAAACATATGTGGATGTAGAGGAAGAGGAGGAAGTAGAAGTAAACATGTGTGGATATAGAGGAAGAGGAGGAAGGTGAAGAATAAGTAAACATGTGTGGATATAGGGGAAGAGGAGGAAGTAGAAGAAGTAAACATATGTGGATGTAGATTAAGAGGAGGAAGGAGAAAAAAGTTGATGCACAGTAGGTGGCAGTGTTGCTCTTTAAACAGAGGAGGAGGAGAGAAGAAGAGGGAGGAGAGAAGGTGGATGGAGGAGGAGAGAAGGTGGAGAGAAGAAGATGGAGGGAGGAGGAGAGAAGGTGGAGAGAAGAAGGAGGGAGGAGGAGAGAAGGTGGAGAGAAGATGGAGGGAGGAGGAGAGATGAAGAGGGAGGGAGGAGGAGAGATGAAGAGGGAGGGAGGAGGGAAGGTGGAGGGAGGAGGAGGAGGAGGAGAGAAGAAGAGGGAGGGAGGAGAGAAGGAGAGATGAGGGAGTGGAAGAGAGAAGGAGAGAAGAAGATTGGAGGGAGGAGGAGAGAAGAGGGAGAGGAAGAGAGGAGGAGTGAAGAAGATTGATGGAGGGAGGAGGAGAGAAGAGGGAGAGGAAGAGAGAAGGAGAGAAGAAGATTGATGGAGGGAGGAGGAGAGAAGAGGGAGAGGAAGAGAGAAGGAGAGAAGAAGATTGATGGAGGGAGGAGGAGAGAAGAGGGAGAGAAGGAGAGAAGAAGATTGATGGAGGGAGGAGGAGAGAAGAGGGAGAGGAAGAGAGAAAGTGAAGGAATGTGAATATGTCAATGGATATGGAGGGAAAGATGAAAAATTAAAAAAGCTATTAATATATTGTCAGGACCCGGTTACGAACCTGGGTCCCCGGAGTGAGAAACAGTCACTTAACCAACTGAGCCACGAATAGTCAGCAGAACCCAGAAGATGAGACAGACACAGCAGTACTTAAGACGGTGTATTTAATAAAGTAAAAAATCCTTCAATACAAAAATGGCAAATCCAAAAGGTGGTAGGTAAAGCACAAAAAAGCCTCAAGAGATACTCACAAATAAATAAACAAAAACGAAAAAAAACAGAATTCCACAAGAGCGTCCACCGGAATCGACAAGAGCACACAGAACACTAGGGCTGGGTGCTAACATACAAACACAGAGCACAGAACTGAGGGAAACTAAGGGTTTAAATACAATCAGGGGAAAACGAGGCACAGGTGCAAATAATAATGGGGATCAAGGGAAAAACATAAGGTCAAAAAGCACAATGGGGGCATCTAGTGACCAAAAACCGGAACAACCCTGGCCAAATCCTGACAGAATCCCCCCCCTAGGAACGGCTCCTGACGTTCCTACCAGCTCTCTCGGGGTGGAGGGCCCTGAACTGACGAATGAGGTCAGGGTCCAGTATGACTTTGGCAGGAACCCAGGAGCGCTCCTCAGGACCGTAGCCTTCCCAGTCCACCAGATACTGCCAGGACCGCTGCACCCGGCGGGAATCCAGTATCCGATGGACGGTATAAGCCGGCTGGCCTCCAATGACACGAGGCGGAGGGGGAGGTCTGTCTGCCGGGACAAGGGGAGAAAAAACAACAGGTTTTAACAAGGAAATGTGAAATGTGGGATTAATCTTAAGGGATCTGGGTAAGTGTAGGCGATAATAAACTGGGTTAACTTTCCTGGCAACCTTAAAGGGACCGATGTATTTTTGGGACAGCTTGCGAGACTCCACCCGTAGTGGTAAGTCTCTTGTGGAGAGCCAGACTCTCTGGCCGGGCGCAGGAGTAGGCCCGGGACGGCGGCGTCTGTTGGCTTGTTGTTGGTACCTCTGTGAGGAACGCATAAGATTAAGACGGGTCTTCCTCCACATAAGCCGACAGCGTCTGACGAACTTCAAGGCTGAAGGCACTCTGACTTCTGCCTCCTGGTCGGGAACAATGGAGGAGCATAGCCAAACTGACACTCGTGCGGGGACATACCAGTGGAGGAGGAGCGCAAGGTGTTGTGCGCGTATTCGGCCCAAACAATAAAGGATGACCATGTGGACGGGTTGTCAAGAGTCATACATCGGAGGGTGGTTTCCAGCTCCTGATTCATCCTCTCTGTTTGGCCGTTGGACTCCGGATGGTACCCTGAAGATAGACTGGCAGAAGCCCCCATGAGTTGGCAGAAGGCCTTCCAAAACCTTGAGGCGAACTGGGGACCTCTGTCAGAAACCATATCTTGAGGAATGCCGAAGACTCGGAACACATGATTAATTACCAACTCAGCCGTTTCCTTGGCAGAAGGTAACTTAGTCAGAGGGACGAACCTGGCCGCCTTTGAAAACCTGTCGATTATGACTAGGATAGTAGTATTGCCATGGGATGGAGGAAGTCCAGTAATAAAGTCCAATGAGATATGGGACCAGGGTCTGTGGGGAACAGGTAAAGGGTGAAGGAGTCCTTGAGGGCGGAGGTGAGAAGATTTGCCCTGGCAGCACACGGGGCAGGCATTGACGAAAGTGGCAACGTCTTCTCTTATGGTAGGCCACCAGAACTTACGCTGGATGAACTCCAAGGTGCGACCTACGCCCGGGTGACAGGTGAGGCGAGAGGAGTGCCCCCACAGAAGGACCTGAGTCCTCACTACCTTGGGGACAAACAACCGATTGGCAGGACCTCCTTTCGGGTCCGGTTCGATAGCTTGAGCTCGTCTCACGGTATCCTCAACTTGCCACGAGATCGGAGCCACAATCTTAGCAGCAGGAAGGACAGGCATGCCCGTGTCATCTCGAATGGCAGGAGCGTAGACTCGGGACAGGGCATCCGGTTTGAGATTCTTCGACCCGGGCCGATAGGTGAGGATAAACTGGAATCGACTGAAGAAAAGAGACCATCTAGCTTGTCTAGAGTTCAACCGCTTCGCCTGCTGGATATACTCCAGATTTTTGTGGTCCGTAAGCACTTGAAACGGGTGAGAAGCCCCCTCGAGCCAGTGTCTCCATTCCTTCAATGCCATCTTAACCGCTAGGAGTTCACGATCCCCACATCGTAGTTCCTCTCAGCCGGGGTAAGCCGGTGTGAGAAGAAAGCGCACGGATGAAGCTTCTTGTCTTCACCCTCTGAGACAGGACAGCTCCAACACCAACCTCTGATGCGTCTACCTCCACCACAAATGGTTCATCCGTAGTCGGTAGTATCAGGATGGGAGCAGAGAGGACGCGCTGCTTGAGTCCTTGGAAGGCCGTCTCAGCTTCTCTTCCCCACAAAAACCTTGCATTGCCACCCTTGGTTAAAGCTGAGAGAGGGGCTGCCACCAAGCTGAAGTTCTTGATGAACTTGCGGTAAAGTTTCAGAAGCCCAGGAAACGCTGAACTTCCTTAACGGATTTGGGGTGGGCCAACCGCTACCGCCCCTACCTTCCTGGGGTCCATTTGGACTCGACCGGGTTCCACTACAAATCCCAGGAATTGTACTCGGGATGAATGGAATTCACATTTTTACGGCTTAACGTACAGATGGCTGTCTAGAGGCGTTTGAGTACTTGTCTGACATGCTTAGTGTGTTCTTGAAGGAGCTCGAAAAGATGAGGATGTCATCCAAGTAAACGAACACAAATATGTTAAGCATATCCCTAAGCACATCGCTTATGAGCGCTTGGAACACCGCTGGGGCGTTGGTCAGGCCGAAGGGCATCACCAAGTATTCATAGTGACCAGTAGGCGTGTTGAAAGCGGTCTTCCACTCGTCACCAGGTCTGATCCGCACAAGATGGTATGCGTTCCGCAGGTCAAGCTTAGTGAAACAACTGCTTCCTGGAGCAGCTCGAAGGCTGTGGCCATAAGGGGTAGCGGGTAACGGTTACGGACGGTTATGGCATTGAGTCCCCCGGTAGTCGATGGAAGGACGTAATCCACCGTCTTTCTTGGCCACAAAGAAAAACCCTGCTCCCGCCGGGGAGGTGGATGGACGCATGAGGCCTGCTTCCAGAGCGTCCTTGATGTAGGTATCCATAGCAGCTCGTTCGGGTGGAGATAGGGAAAGATCCGACCCTGGGGGCAAGTGCCCGGAAACAGGTCTATGGGGCAATCCGTAAAGTCGATGGGGTGGTTGCATGGTGGCCCTCTGTTTGCCAAACACCAGTTTGAGGTCATGGTAACACTCTGGAACTCGGGTCAGGCCGATGGATTCTAAAGACTGGGAGTAGAACTCGGGGAATTCTGGAAAATACAAGTAGCTTGGCACGTAGGACCCCACTGCTTGATAGTGCCCACAGACCAGTCGATGTGAGGGTTATGGCTGTGAAGCCAGGGGTATCCAAGGACAGAGGGAACTCGGAACAGGAGATCAAATGAAAGTTCATCAATTCCTGGTGTTGTGAAACTGAAAGTCGCAAGGAGGTAGTGACATGAGTGACAAGTCCAGATCCCAAAGGGCTTCCATCCAATGTAGTAACCCTCATGGGGTCACTTAGAGGTTCAGAGGGAACGCCATTCTCCTTCGCCCAGACACCATCCATGAAGTTACCTGCGGCTCCAGAGTCTACCAAGGCTTGAAGGTGAAGCTTGTGGTTGTCCCAGGAGAGGGTGACTGGAATGAGCAGACGGGAGTTGGACGGATGGGAGGAGGTTATGTTTCCCGTTACAGTTCCCCCCGGTCTGTACGGGACAGAGCGTTTCCCTGGAGCCCGGGACACGTGGAGCGGAAATGGCCCGGTTTGCCGCAATATAGACAGCGTCGCTCCCTCATCCGGCGGTCTCTCTCAGCCTGGGAGATGCGTCCAATCTGCATGGGTTCCGGTGGAGCCAGCGAGGATAAAGGTGGGGACTCGGAGCTGGGACTGATAGGGGCTAGAGGTCTACGGTTGAGTTCTCTCTCTCTCAGACGCTGGTCAATGCGTGAGGCCAACTTGATCAGGGACTCGAGAT
>NW_027008812.1:0-71090 GCF_036934945.1 Oncorhynchus masou masou
GACGTGAGGGATGCCAGTTGCTGATGTGAGGGATGCCAGTTGCTGGACGTGAGTGATGCCAGCTGCTGACGTGAGTGATGCCAGTTGCTGACTGTGAGGGATGCCAGTTACTGACGTGAGTGATGCCAGTTGCTGACGTGAGTGATGCCAGTTGCTGACGTGGAGTGATGCCAGTTGCTGACGTGAGTGATGCCAGTTGCTGGACGTGAGTGATGCCAGTTGCTGACGTGAGTGATGCCAGTTACTGACGTGAGGGATGCCAGCTGCTGACGTGAGTGATGCCACTGCTGACGTGAGGGATGCCAGTTGCTGGCCTTTTTCCTTGGTTTCAATGTAACTTCTTGCAGTTACTGCAGAAACTGACCCCCATTTTCTCCGTAACACAACACAATGGAGGCAGGATATTTGTCCACGTGATAAAACAGGTATTTCATGTATAGAACAAGGATCAGAACTCATTTTTGACCAAATGTGCAGTTTCTATCACATATCTATCATAGAGGAGGACACATATCTATCATAGAGGAGGACACATATCTATCATAGTGGAGGACACATATCTATCATAGAGGAGGACATATCTATCATAGCGGAGGACACATATGTTAAACCTATACATTGTGACACATATCTATCATAGCGGAGGACACATATCTATCATAGAGGAGGACACATATCTATCATAGTGGAGGACACATATCTATCATAGAGGAGGACACATATCTATCATAGTGGAGGACACATATCTATCATAGTGGAGGGCACATATCTATCATAACGGAGGACACATATCTATCATAGAGGAGGACACATATCTATCATAGTGCGGGAGGACACATATCTATCATGTGGAGGACACATATCTAAATACACATTATGACATATCTATCATAGCGGGAGGACACATATCTATCATAGCGGAGGACACAGGTATATTAAACCTCATAGCGGAGGACACATATGGATCATAGCGGAGGACACAGCGTATCTACACAGGGTGTTATAACATATCTATCATTGTGACATATCTATCATAGCGGAGGACACATATCTATCTACAGGAGGACATATCTATCATAGCGGAGGACACATGTCTATCATAGCGGAGGACACAGGTCTATCATAGCAGAGGACACATGTCTATCATAGCGGAGGACACAGGTCTATCATAGCGGAGGACACATATCTAACATAGAGGAGGACACATGTCTATCATAGTGGAGGGACACATATCTATCATAGAGGAGGACACATATCTATCATAGTAGCGGGAGGACACATATCTATCATAGAGGAGGACACAGGTCTATTAAACACATATCACATAGCGGAGGACACATATCTATCATAGTGGAGGACACATATGTATTATAGCGGAGGACACAGGTGATATATCTATCATATGACATATCTATCAGGGAGGACACATATCTATCATAGTGGAGGACACAGGTATATTAAACCTACACATTGTGACATATCTATCATAGTGGAGGACACAGGTGTAGTAGAGGACACAGGTGTGTTATAACACCCTCATACTATCCGCGGAGACAGCGAGTGTGTTATCCCTACACATTGTGACATATCCATGCCGAGGACACATGTCTGAGACGACGTGAGGACACAGGTCTATCACTTAGCAGAGGACACATGTCTATCATACGAGGGCAACTTCCTCCGGAGACACATATCTAACATAGAAATCACACCTATCATAGTGGGTAACATATCTATCATGAGGAGGACACATATCTATTACAGCACGGCACATATCTATCATGCTTAAACAGGATGTGTTAAACCTGAATTGTGACATTCTAACAGTGGTTACAGCAGGTGTGTTATACCTACACATTGTGACACATCTATCATTGGTGTTAGGTTGTTGTCCAGACATTGATGACATATCTATCATGAGTCCCGGTAGGCTTTCACATTGTGACATATCTATTTGTTTCAGGTTAGTAGACCTAAATAAATCTACCCTCAGACACCGCCTCGGACGAGGCTTCAGGCATCCGCAGAGCTTCGGTTTGACCTCTCTGAGACGACGTGAGGTGTAGGCTCAAGTCCTCGTCGGTGTGTCGTGTGACACGTGTGTGTTGTCCTCCGTGTTACCTTCAATTGGAAAACCTATGCAGAGCTCTATTCACTACCTCAACACACGTGGGACCTTAAACAGGATGAACATACTGTGGGATGACATACTGTACCCACTTCTCGTTGGGTAAAGATCTGTATTGAGTTACACATACTGTGGGTTATCACATACTGTTGGTTATCACATACTGGGGTTATTACATACTGTAGGGTTATCACATACTGTATTCTGGGTTTTGCTACATACTGTGGGTTTTATAAACTGTTGCATCGTTAGGTTATTAGGCTTCACTTTACTGTGGGTTACATACTGTGGGTTATCGCATACTGTAGGCTGCAAGGTTATTATGCTACATACTGTGGGTTACTAGGTTATACTAGGTTATTAGGCTACATATGTGGGGGACCCCAGGATGAACCGCTGTGGGTTACATCTGTTATACCCATGACTGCAGGTTGTTATTACATACTGTGCTACAAGGTTATTACATACTGTAGGTTATTACATACTGTAGGCTACATACTGCAGGGTTATCACATACTGTGGGTTATCAGGTTATAGGTTATCATACTGTGGGTTATCACATACTGTGGGTTACACGTACTGTGGGTTATCACATACTTGGGTTATCACATACTGTGGGTTACATACTGTAGGTTATCGCATACTAGGTTATTACTGTGGGTTATACATACTGTGGGTTATCACATACTAGGGTTATCACATACTGAGTTACATACTGTAGGCTACATACTGTAGGTTATCACAGGTTATTACATACTGTAGGTTATCATACTGTAGGTTATCACATACTGTAGGTTACATACTACAAGGTTATTAGGCTACATACGTACTGTGGGTTATCACATACTTAGGTTATTACATACTGTAGGTTACATACTGTAGGCTACATACTGCAGGTTGCTACATACTTAGGCTACATTTAGGTTACATACTGTAGGTTACAAGGTTACAGGTTATTATGTACATACTGTAGGTTACTAGGTTATTAGGGTACATACTGTAGGTTACTAGGTTATTAGGCTACATACTGTAGGTTACATACTGTAGGTTACATACTGTAGGCTGCAGGTTGGGTGTAGGCTACAAGGTTATTAGGCTACATACTGTAGGCTACAAGGTTACATACTGTAGGCTACATACTGTAGGCAGGTTGCTGGGGTACATACAAGGTTACATACTGTAGGTTATTAGGTTACATACTGTGGGTTACAAGGTTATTAGGCTACATACTGTAGGTTACAAGGTTACATACTGTAGGCTACATACTGCAGGTTGCTGGGATACATACTGTAGGTTACATACTGTAGGTTATTAGGTTACATACTGTAGTTTACATAGGTAGGTTACCAGGTTATTAGGTTACATACTGTAGGCTACATAATTGGGATACATACTGTAGGTTACATAAGGTTATTAGGATACATACTGTAGGCTACGAGGTTATTAGGCTAATACTGGGTTACTAGGTTATTAGGATACATACTGTAGGTTACTAGTTTATTAGGCTCGTGGTTATTAGGCTACGCTGCAAGGTTATTAGGCTACATACTGTAGGCTACAAGGTTATTAGGCTACATACTAGGCTAAGGTATTAGGCTACAAGGTTATTAGGCGGGTTATTAGGCTACATACTTATGGCTACACACGGTTGATAGGCTACATACTGTAGGCTGAGGTTATTAGGCTAAGGTTATTAGGTTACAAGGTTATTTATTAGGCTACAAGGTTATTAGGCTACGGTTATTAGGCTACATACTGTAGGTTACTAGGTTATTACTGTAGGTTACTAGGTTATTAGGCTACATACTGTAGGCTACATACTTAGGCTACAAAGGTTATTAGGCTACAAGGTTATTAGGCTACATACTGTAGGCTACAAGGTTATTAGGCTACAAGGTTATTAGGCTACAAGGTTATTAGGCTACATACTGTAGGCTACAAGGTTATTAGGTTACAAGGTTATTAGGTTACAAGGTTATTAGGCTACGAGGTTATTAGGCTACATACTGTAGGTTACTAGGTTATTAGGCTACATACTGTAGGTTACTAGGTTATTAGGATACATATTGTAGGTTACTAGGTTATTAGGATACATACTGTAGGTTACTAGGTTATTAGGCTACATACTGTAGGCAACAAGGTCCCATACTGTAGGCTACATACTGCAGGTTGCTGGGTACATACTGTAGGTTACATACTGTAGGTTATTAGGTTACATACTGTAGGCTACACGGTTATTAGGCTACAAGGTTATTAGGCTACGAGGTTATTAGGCTGCATACTGTAGGCTACGAGGTTATTAGGCTACATACTGTAGGCTACAAGGTATTAGGCTACGAGGTTATTAGGCTACATACTGTAGGCTACAAGGTATTAGGCTACAAGGTTATTAAGCTACGAGGTTATTAGGCTACATACTGTAGGCTACACGGTTATTAGGCTACCTACTGTAGGCTACGAGGTTTTTAGGCTACGAGGTTATTAGGCTACATACTGTAGGCTACAAGGATATTAGGCTACATACTGTAGGCTACAAGGTTATTAGGCTATGAGGTTATTAGGCTACGTACTGTAGGCTATGAGGTTATTAGGCTACATACTGTAGGCTACAAGGTTATTAGGCTACGAAGTTATTAGGCTACATAGTGTAGGCTACACGGTTATTAGGCTACAAGGTTATTAGGCTACGAGGTTATTAGGCTACATAGTGTAGGTTACAAGGTTATTAGGCTACATACTGTAGGCTACGAGGTTATTAGGCTACAAGGTTATTAGGCTACCAGGTTATTAGGCTACATACTGTAGGTTACTAGGTTATTAGGCTACAAGGTTATTAGGCTACAAGGTTATTAGCAGTGGTGGAAAAAGTACACAACTGTCATACCTGAGTAGAGGTAAAAGTAAAATACTACTTAACTACTTACTACTTAAAAGTCTGAAAGTATTTGGTTTTAAATATACTTAAAGTATTACAAATAAATATAATTGCTAAAATATACTGAAGTATCAAAAGTCAAAGTCAAAGTATAAATCATTTAAATTCCTTATATAAAGCAAACCAGACGGAATCATTTTCTTGTGTTTTTAATTTACAAATAGCCAGGGGCACGCTCCAACACCCAGACATCATTTACAAACCAAGCATGTGTTTAGTGAGTCCACCAGATCAGAGGCTGTAGTGACGACCAGGGATGTTCTATTGACAAGTGTGCGAATTAGACAATTTTCCTGTCCTGCTAAGCATTTAAAAATTGAACGAGTACTTTTAGGTGTCAGGAAAATGCATGGAATAAAAAATACATCATTTTCTTTAGGAATGTAAGGACGTTAAAGTTGTCAAAACTATAAATAGTTGTCACGCCCTGACCTTAGTATTCTTTGTTTTCTTTATTATTTTGGTTAAGTCAGAGTGTGACAGTAACTGATGTATGTGTTTGGCCCTGTCTAGGGGTTTTTGTATGTCTATTGGGGTTTAGTAGTCAAGGTGTTATGTATGTCTATGGTTGCCTAGATTGGTTCTCAATTAGAGGCAGCTGTTTATCATTGTCTCTGATTGGGAACCATATTTAGGCAGCCATATTCCTTGGGTATTTCGGGGTGGGTTATTGTCTATGTGTTAGTGCCTGTGTCTGTATTTGTTTATATATAGTTTCACGTTCGTTTTGTTGTTTTGTAAAGTTTGTTTAAGTGTTCTTCATTTCGTTAAAAGAAGAACGTATTCACATCACATCCTCCATTCAATGAACGTGACAATAGTAAAGTACAGATAACCCCAAAAACTACTTAAGCAGTACTTTAAAGTATTTTTACTTAAGTACTTTAAAGTATTTTTTACTTTAAGTACTTTAAAGTATTTTTTTACTTAAGTACTTTAAAGTATTTTTTACTTAAGTACTTTAAAGTATTTTTACTTAAGTACTTTAAAGTATTTTTTACTTAAGTACTTTAAAGTATTTTTACTTAAGTACTTTAAAGTATTTTTTACTTAAGTACTTTAAAGTATTTTTAAGTACTTTAAAGTATTTTTTACGTAAGTACTTTAAAGTAAAGCTACTGCTGTAGCTGGTGTCAAATCTAGGACCCATGGTACTTCATGAGACCATACTTCATGGTACTACATGAGACCATACTTCATGAGTTGCCCTCTCTGCGATTTCTTGTTATCTTTTTTATGTTGTTTATGTCTTGTCTACTATTTTAAGGTATTTGTTTTATCCACTTTATATCAGCAAAACGATGCACTTTGAGTAGAAAATGAATTGTTTCTATCAGGCAGTACAACCGGCTACGCAGCTTGCTGAAGGACCCCCGTCATCACTGTATCCTGTTTGCCAACGAGTTCCAGGAGTAT
The DNA here is from genome assembly GCF_036934945.1 of Oncorhynchus masou masou. Classification (NCBI taxonomy): domain Eukaryota; kingdom Metazoa; phylum Chordata; class Actinopteri; order Salmoniformes; family Salmonidae; genus Oncorhynchus; species Oncorhynchus masou. Next base: position 6,480 of record NW_027008812.1, read on the forward strand.
TCCTACTGCCCCAGAGAAAAGGGAGAGCCGCAGGACAAATGGCAGACCAGGTGAGTGGCCTTCCTACACCACCTCCTCCGTCTTCATCCTCTGCCTTCATCCTCCTCCTTCATCGTCATCCTCCTCCTTCATCCTGGGGTGGCAGGTAGCCTAGTGGTTAGAGTGTTGGGCCAGTAACTGAAAGGTTGCTAGATCGAATCCCTGAGCTGATGAGGTAAAAATCTGTCGTTCTGCCCCTGTTCAAGGCAGTTAACCCACTGTTCCTAGGCCGTCATTGTCAATAAGAATTTGTTCTTAACTGACTTGACTGGTAAAATAAATCAAATTAAAATCCTCCTCCTTCTTCATCCTCGCTGCCTTCATCCTCTTTATCCTATTCCGCCTTCATCCTCCTCTGCCTTCTTCTCTCTCCGCCTTCTTCTGCCTTCATCCTCCTCCTTCATCATCCTCTTCATCCTCCTCTGCCTTCTTCTTTCTCCGCCTTCTTCTGCCTTCATCCTCCTCTACCTTCATCCTCCTCTGCCTTCATCCTCCTCTACCTTCATCCTCCTCTACCGTCATCCTCCTCTGCCTTCATCCTCCTCCATTCATCATCCTCCTTCATCCTCCTCTGCCTTCTTCCTCCTTCTCTCTCATCCCTCTGCCTTCACCCTCCTCTTCATCCTCCTCTACCTTCATCCTCCTTCTCCTCCTCCATCCTCCCTTCATCCTTCCACCTCCTCCTCCTTCCTCCTCCTCCTTCATCCTCCTCTACCTTCATCCTCCTCTACCTTCATCCTCCTCTACCTTCATCCTCCTCCGCCTTCTTCCTCCTTCTCCTACTCCTCTGCCTTCACCCTCCTCTTCATCCTCCTCCTCTGACTGTAAAACCCAATATTAAGCCAGTTAATGCAAGTCAAGTTTGTTGCCATTTGTAGGTACATAATACGTACATTGGAATTGTGTGTGTTCAGGCATCACTCTGTGTATCTGTATGTGTATGGTAACGCAGGTGTGTCCTCGTCTCCCTCCACCGTAGGTGTGTGTATCAAGCTGCGGTGTGGTACCATGACCACCTGGCAGGGCTGAAGCCAGTAGTGATGATCACTGAAGACCAGACCGCTGTGGCAGAGTACAGCAGCCTCAACTGTGGTGTCTATGTCCTCTGTACACAGGTACAACACTATAGTACACACAGCCTCAACTGTGGTGTCTATGTCCTCTGTACACAGGTACAACACTATAGTACACACAGCCTCAACTGTGGTGTTTATGTCCTCTGTACACAGGTACAACACTATAGTACACACAGCCTCAACTGTGGTAACTACTTCCTCTGTACACAGGTACACAGCCTCAACTGTGGTGTTTATGTCCTCTGTACACAGGTACAACACTATAGTACACACAGCCTCAACTGTGGTGTTTATGTCCTCTGTACACAGGTAAACACTATAGTACACACAGCCTCAACTGTGGTAACTACTTCCTCTGTACACACTGTGCCTCAACTGTGTTTATATCCTCTGTACACAGGTAAACACTATAGTACACACAGCCTCAACTGTGGTGTTTATGTCCTCTGTACACAGGTACAACACTATAGTACACACAGCCTCAACTGTGGTGTTTATGTCCTCTGTACACAGGTACAACACTATAGTACACACAGCCTCAACTGTGGTAACTGCCTGTTCTGTCCCATTACACACAGCCTTCAATGGTGTTTATGTCCTCTAACATGACAAAAGATACATCCATGGTGTTTATCCTCTGAAGGTAAACACTATAGTACACACAGGTGTAACTACTCTGTACACAGGTAAACACTATAGTACACGAGCCTCAACTGGTGAATACAGGTAAACACTATATACGCAGCCTGAACTGTGGTGTTTACTCTGTACACAGGTACAACAATGTAGAACAGCCTGCTGTGGTAATACTACACTCTATAGTACACACAGCCTCAACTGTGGTGTTTATGTCCCTGTACACAGGTAAACATTGTAGAACCCTCAACTGAATACTGTACACAGGTACAACACTACACACAGCCTCAACTGTGGTGTTTAATCCCTGTACACAGGTAAACACTATAGTACACACAGCCTCAACTATGGTGTCTACCCTGTAACACAGGTACAACACTCCTCCAAATGGTTCTGAATGCCCTTCAATGGTGCTAACATGATTAAAGATAAACCCTGAACCTCTATAGATGAATATGCTGAATACTGAATCTCTGTAGGTGAATACCTGGGTAATGAGAACCCTGCTGAATACTCCTCTATAGGTGAATACCTGGGTAATGAGAACCCTGCTGAATACTGAACCTCTATAGGTGAATACCTGGGTAATGAGAACCCTGCTGAATACTGAACCTCTATAGGTGAATACCTGGGTAATGAGAACCCTGCTGAATACTCCTCTATAGGTGAATACCTGGGTAATGAGAACCCTGCTGAATACTGAACCTCTATAGGTGAATACCTGGGTAATGAGAACCCTGCTGAATACTCCTCTATAGGTGAATACCTGGGTAATGAGAACCCTGCTGAATACTCCTCTATAGGTGAATACCTGGGTAATGAGAACCCTGCTGAATACTGAACCTCTATAGGTGAATACCTGGGTAATGAGAACCCTGCTGAATACTGAACCTCTATAGGTGAATACCTGGGTAATGAGAACCCTGCTGAATACTCCCTCTATAGGTGAATACCTGGGTAATGAGAACCCTGCTGAATACTGAATCTCTATAGGAGAATACCTGGGTAATGAGAACCCTGCTGAATACTGAACCTCTGTAGGTGAATACCTGGGTAATGAGAACCCTGCTGAATACTCCTCTATAGGTGAAGACCTGGGTAATGAGGACCCTGCTGAATACTCCTCTATAGGTGAATACCTGGGAATGAGAACCCTGCTGAATACTGAATCTCTATAGGAGAATACCTGGGTAATGAGAACCCTGCTGAATACTGAACCTCTGTAGGTGAATACCTGGGTAATGAGAACCCTGCTGAATACTCCTCTATAGGTGAAGACCTGGGTAATGAGAACCCTGCTGAATACTGAACCTCTATAGGTGAATACCTGGGTATTGAGAACCCTGCTGAATACTCCTCTATAGGTGAATACCTGGGTAATGAGAACCCTGCTGAATACTCTTCTATAGGTGAATACCTGGGTAATGAGAACCCTGCTGAATACTCCTCTATAGGAGAATACCTGTGTAATGAGAACCCTGCTGAATACTGAACCTCTATAGGTGAATACCTGGGTAATGAGAAGAACCCTATAGGTGCTGAATGCTGAATACTCCTCTATAGGTGAATACCTGGGTAATGAGAACCCTGCTGAATACTGAACCTCTATAGGTGAATACCTGGGTAATGAGAACCCTGCTGAATACTGAACCTCTGTAGGTGAATACCTGGGTAATGAGAACCCTGCTGAATACTCTCTATAGGTGAATACCTGGGTAATGAGAACCCTGCTGAATACTCCTCTATAGGTGAATACCTGGGTAATGAGAACCCTGCTGAATACTGAATCTCTATAGGTGAATATCTGGGTAATGAGAACCCTGCTGAATACTGAACCTCTATAGGTGAATACCTGGGTAATGAGAACCCTGCTGAATACTGAATCTCTATAGGAGAATACCTGGGTAATGAGAACCCTGCTGAATACTGAACCTCTATAGGTGAATACCTGGGTAATGAGAACCCTGCTGAATACTGAACCTCTATAGGTGAATACCTGGGTAATGAGAACCCTGCTGAATGCTGGACCTCTATAGGTGAATACCTGGGTAATGAGAACCCTGCTGAATACTGAACCTCTATAGGTGAATACCTGGGTAATGAGAACCCTGCTGAATACTGAACCTCTATAGGTGAATACCTGGGTAATGAGAACCCTGCTGAATACTACTCTATAGGTGAATACCTGGGTAATGAGAACCCTGCTGAATACTGAACCTCTGTAGGTGAATACCTGGGTAATGAGAACCCTGCTGAATGCTGGACCTCTATAGGTGAATACCTGGGTAATGAGAACCCTGCTGAATACTCCTCTATAGGTGAATACCTGGGTAATGAGAACCCTGCTGAATACTCCTCTATAGGTTAATACCTGGGAGATGAGAACCCTGCTGAATACTCCTCTATAGGTGAATACCTGGGTAATGGAACCTCAGGGAACATCAGTCAAAAGGACCCATACAAGAAGCCAGGTTGGGTTCAGATCAGTTTTCATTCCGTTGGTATAGTGTATACTATGTTGTCGGTCCTGTGTGGCTCCGTTGGTAAGAGTGAGACCCAGGGTTGTGGGTTCAATTCCCCCGCAGGGATCACATAGCCTACACATACTGAACACAGGATAAAACATCTCCTAATATTACCAGCCAGTGTATCGTTACCTTGTGCGTGTCTCTTGGTCTTAAGGAGCACAGATCTAGAATGAGTAGAACTGTCCCTGCCCATTCAAGTCAATCAGGGCATAATGAGATTCTGTTTCTATGTTCAGGAGTACCTGCAGACGTTCTGGCCGGACCTGCAGGCTGCCCTGGAGCTGTACTGCTCCATCGCTCAGTCCCTGCAGGAGAAAGGGAGCGAGGGGACGGAGAGAGAGTACACTGAACACCTGCCTGCCGAGGTCCTGCAGGCTGGCATTAAGTCTGGCCGATACATACAGGCAGGTGGAGGGGGCATGACTGTGTGTGTGTGTGTGTGTGTGTGTGTGTGTGTGTGTGTGTGTGTGTGTGTGTGTGTGTGTGTGTGTGTGTGTGTGTGTGTGTGTGTGTGTGTGTGTGTGTGTGTGTGTAACATCTCTCCTTAGTGGAACACATAAAGTCATGAAGTGTGGTGTGTGTGTGTGAAGGTCCTCCTCTTTACTCCAAACTACACTCAGACATCCTCCTTAGTCCAAACACATCAAGTCATGAAGAGCAAACTACACTCAGATGTGAAGGTCCTCTTTACTCCAAACTACACTCAGATGTGAAGGTCCTCTTTACTCCAAACTACACTCAGGTGTGAAGGTCCTCTTTACTCCAAACTACGCTCAGGTGTGAAGGTCCTCATCTTTACTCCAAACCACACGCAGGTGTGAAGGTCCTCTTTACTCCAAACTACACTCAGGTGTGAAGGTCCTCTTTACTCCAAACTACACTCAGGTGTGAAGGTCCTCATCTTTACTCCAAACTACACTCAGATGTGAAGGTCCTCTTTACTCCAAACTACACTCAGGTGTGAAGGTCCTCATCTTTACTCCAAACTACACTCAGATGTGAAGGTCCTCTTTACTCCAAACTACACTCAGGTGTGAAGGTCCTCTTTACTCCAAACTACACTCAGGTGTGAAGGTCTTCCTCTTTACTCCAAACTACACTCAGATGTGAAGGTCCTCTTTACTCCAAACTACACGCAGGTGTGAAGGTCCTCTTTACTCCAAACTACACTCAGGTGTGAAGGTCCTCTTTACTCCAAACTACACGCAGGTGTGAAGGTCCTCATCTTTACTCCAAACTACACTCAGATGTGAAGGTCCTCTTCTTTATTCCAAACTACACGCAGATGTGAAGGTCCACCTCTTTTCTCCAAACTACACTCAAATGTGAAGGTCCTCCTCTTTATTCCAAACTACACTCAGATGTGAAGGTCCTCCGCAACAGCCATTTTGAGGCTTACAAACACAACAACTCTGGAGAAAAGCAAACACCAAAAACACAAAAAAATACACATTTCTGTGAAATGAAAATGTCCCCCCAATGTGGGGTGGGGGCGAGCCTAGCGATTAGGCCAGTAACCAAAAGGTTGCTGATTCGAATCCTAGAGCTGACTAGGTGAAATCTGCCCGATGTGCCCTTGAACAAGGCACTTAACCCTAATTGCTCCTGTAAGTTGCTCTGGATATGAGCATCTGCTAAATGACATTTAAAAAAAAACATTTAAAAAAAGTTTTCTTCTCTGTCCCTTCCTTCCATTCCAGGGTACTAAGTCTTCTGTCTCTCTGTCCTTCCATTCCAGGGTACTAAGTCTACTGCCCTTCCATTCCAGGGTACTAAGTCTACTGCCCTTCCATTCCAGGGTACTAAGTCTACTGCCCTTCCATTCCAGGGTACTAAGTCTTCTGTCCTTCCATTCCAGGGCACTAAGTCTTCTGTCCTTCCATTCCAGGGTACTAAGTCTTCTGTCCTTCCATTCCAGGGCACTAAGTCTTCTGTCTCTCCCTTCCATTCCAGGGCACTAAGTCTTCTCTGTCTCTCCCTTCCATTCCAGGGCACTAACTAAGTCTTCTGTCTCTCCCTTCCATTCCAGGGCACTAAGTCTTCTGTCCTTCCATTCCAGGGCACTAAGTCTTCTGTCTCTCCCTTCCATTCCAGGGCACTAAGTCTTCTCTGTCTCTCCCTTCCATTCCAGGGCACTAAGTCTTCTGTCCTTCCATTCCAGGGCACTAAGTCTTCTGTGTCTCTCCCTTCCATTCCAGGGTACTAAGTCTTCTGTCTCTCCCTTCCATTCCAGGGCACTAAGTCTTCTGTCTCTCCCTTCCATTCCAGGGTACTAAGTCTTCTGTCCTTCCATTCCAGGGCACTAAGTCTTCTGTGTCTCTGTCCTTCCATTCCAGGGTACTAAGTCTTCTGTCCTTCCATTCCAGGGTACTAAGTCCTCTGTCCTTCCATTCCAGGGTACTAAGTCTTCTGTCCTTCCATTCCAGGGTACTAAGTCTACTGCCCTTCCATTCCAGGGCACTAAGTCTTCTGTCCTTCCATTCCAGGGCACTAAGTCTTCTGTCTCTCTGTCCTTCCATTCCAGGGCACTAAGTCTTCTGTCTCTCTGTCCTTCCATTCCAGGGTACTAAGTCTTCTGTCTCTCTGTCCTTCCATTCCAGGGTACTAAGTCTTCTGTCTCTCTGTCCTTCCATTCCAGGGTACTAAGTCTTCTGTCCTTCCATTCCAGGGCACTAAGTCTTCTGTCTCTCTGTCCTTCCATTCCAGGGCACTAAGTCTTCTGTCTCTCCCTTCCATTCCAGGGCACTAAGTCTTCTGTCTCTCCCTTCCATTCCAGGGTACTACGTCTTCTGTCTCTCCCTTCCATTCCAGGGTACTAAGTCTTCTGCCTCTCTGTCCCTCCATTCCAGGGCACTCTGAATGTGAACAAGCACAGGGCCCAGCATGAAGCCTTCGTCCGCTTTGAGGGCTCTTCTAACAAGAGCTCAGGTGAGTTCCACAACAAAACCGACCTATGACCTCAAACTGTTCTGTTTGACCTTTAGCGTAAGGTTGTGGGTTCAATTCCCCCGCAGGGATCACATAGCCTACACATACTAAACACAGGATAAAACATCTCCTATATTACCAGCCAGTGTATCGTTACCTTGTGCGTGTCTCTTGGTCTTCAGGAGCACAGAACTAGAATGAGTAGAACTGGCCCTGCCCATTCAAGTCAATCAGGGCATAATGAGATTCTTTTTCTATGTTCAGGAGTACCTGCAGACGTTCTGACCCAGTTGAGTTTATTAAGAAGGTTACAGACACACAAATATCATACCCACTTAAAAATGCTAATCTCCTCTGTTATTGTAATGTTAGCATTGATATATAATCTCCTCTGTTATTGTAATAGGGGAGGTTAGCATGTCTTGGGGGGTATGATATAACATGCTAATCTCCTCTGTTATTGTAATAGGGGGAGGTTAGCATGTCTTTATGATATAACATGCTAATCTCCTCTGTTATTGTAATAGGGGAGGTTAGCATGTCTTGGGGGTATGATATAACATGCTAATCTCCTCTGTTATTGTAATAGGGGGAGGTTAGCATGTCTTGGGGGTATGATATAACATGCTAATCTCCTCTGTTATTGTAATAGGGGGAGGTTAGCATGTCTTGGGGGTATGATATAACATGCTAATCTCCTCTGTTATTGTAATAGGGGGAGGTTAGCATGTCTTGGGGGTATGATATAACATGCTAATCTCCTCTGTTATCGTAATAGGGGAGGTTAGCATGTCTTGGGGGTATGATATAACATGCTAATCTCCTCTGTTATTGTAATAGGGGGAGGTTAGCATGTCTTGGGGGGTATGATATAACATGCTAATCTCCTCTGTTATTGTAATAGGGGAGGTTAGCATGTCTTGGGGTATGATATAGCATGCTAATCTCCTCTGTTATTGTAATAGGGGGAGGTTAGCATGTCTTGGGGGTATGATATAACATGCTAATCTCCTCTGTTATTGTAATAGGGGGAGGTTAGCATGTCTTGGGGGTATGATATAACATGCTAATCTCCTCTGTTATTGTAATAGGGGAGGTTAGCATGTCTTGGGGGGTATGATATAACATGCTAATCTCCTCTGTTATTGTAATAGGGGGAGGTTAGCATGTCTTGGGGGTATGATATAACATGCTAATCTCCTCTGTTATTGTAATAGGGGGAGGTTAGCATGTCTTGGGGTATGATATAACATGCTAATCTCCTCTGTTATTGTAATAGGGGAGGTTAGCATGTCTTGGGGGTATGATATAACATGCTAATCTCCTCTGTTATTGTAATAGGGGGAGGTTAGCATGTCTTGGGGGGTATGATATAACATGCTAATCTCCTCTGTTATTGTAATAGGGGGAGGTTAGCATGTCTTGGGGGTATGATATAAGCATGCTAATCTCCTCTGTTATTGTAATAGGGGAGGTTAGCATGTCTTGGGGGTATGATATAACATGCTAATCTCCTCTGTTATTGTAATAGGGGGGAGGTTAGCATGTCTTGGGGGTATGATATAACATGCTAATCTCCTCTGTTATTGTAATAGGGGGAGGTTAGCATGTCTTGGGGGTATGATATAACATGCTAATCTCCTCTGTTATTGTAATAGGGGGAGTTAGCATGTCTTGATGGGGTATGATATAACATGCTAATCTCCTCTGTTATTGTAATAGGGGGAGGTTAGCATGTCTTGGGGGTATGATATAACATGCTAATCTCCTCTGTTATTGTAATAGGGGGGAGGTTAGCATGTCTTGGGGGGTATGATATAACATGCTAATCTCCTCTGTTATTGTAATAGGGGGGAGGTTAGCATGTCTTGGGGGGTATGATATAACATGCTAATCTCCTCTGTTATTGTAATGGGGGAGGGCATGTCTTGGGGGTATGATATAACATGCTAATCTCCTCTGTTATTGTAATAGGGGGAGGTTAGCATGTGGGGTATGATATAACATGCTAATCTCCTCTGTTATTGTAATAGGGGAGGTTAGCATGTCTTGGGGGAGATATAACATGCTAATCTCCTCTGTTATTGTAATAGGGGAGGTTAGCATGTCTTGGGGGTATGATATAACATGCTAATCTCCTCTGTTATTGTAATAAGGGGGAGGTTAGCATGTCTTGGGGTATGATATAACATGCTAATCTCCTCTGTTATTGTAATAGGGGGAGGTTAGCATGTCTTGGGGGTATGATATAACATGCTAATCTCCTCTGTTATTGTAATAGGGGGAGGTTAGCATGTCTTGGGGGTATGATATAACATGCTAATCTCCTCTGTTATTGTAATAGGGGAGGTTAGCATGTCTTGGGGCTATGATATATGCTAATCTCCTCTGTTATTGTAATAGGGGGAGGTTAGCATGTCTTGGGGGTATGATATCATGCTAATCTAACTCTGTTATTGTAATAGGGGGAGGTTAGCATGTCTTGGGGGGTATGATATAACATGCTAATCTAACTCTGTTATTGTAATGGGGAGGTTAGCATGTCTCTGGGGGTATGATATAACATGCTAATCTCCCTCTGTTATTGTAATAGGGGGAGGTTAGCATGTCTTGGGGTATGATATAGCCATGCTAATCTCCTCATTGTAATAGGGGGAGGTTAGCATGTCTTGGGGTATGATATAACATGCTAATCTCCTCTGTTATTGTAATAGGGGGAGGTTAGCATGTCTTGGGGTATGATATAACATGCTAATCTCCTCTGTTATTGTAATGGGGGAGGTTAGCATGTCTTGGGGGGAGGTTAGCATGTCTTGGGGGGTATGATATAGCATGCTAATCTCCTCTGTTATTGTAATAGGGGGAGGTTAGCATGTCTTGGGGGGGTATGATATAGCATGCTAATCTCCTCTGTTATTGTAATAGGGGGAGGTTAGCATGTCTTGGGGTATGATATATGCTAATCTCCTCTGTTATTGTAATAGGGGGAAGCATGTCTTGGGGGCTATGATATAGCATGCTAATCTCCTCTGTTATTGTAAAGGGGAGGTTAGCATGTCTTGGGGGTATGATATAACATGCTAATCTCCCTGTTATTGTAATAGGGGGAGGTTACCATGTCTTAGGTTAGCATGTCTTGGGGTATGATATAACATGCTAACACCTGTTATTGTAATAGGGGAGGTTAGCATGTCTTGGGGGGTATGATATAACATGCTAATCTCCCCTGTTATTGTAATAGGGGGAGGTTAGCATGTCTTGGGGGTATGATATAGCATGCTAATCTCCTCTGTTATTGTAATAGGGGGAGGTTAGCATGTCTTGGGGGTATGGATATAACATGCTAATCTCCTCTGTTATTGTAATAGGGGAGGTTAGCATGTCCATGCCGCCTCTGTTATTCAATAGGGGGAGGTTAGCATGTCTTGGGGGTATGATATAGCATGCTAATCACCCTGTTATTGTAAATGGGGAGGTTAGCATGTCTTGGGGTATGATATAACATGCTAATCACCTCTGTTATTGTAATAGGGGGAGGTTAGCATGTCTTGGGGCATATAACATGCTAATGTCCTCTGTTATTGTAATGGGGGAGGTTAGCATGTCTTGGGGGTATGATATAGCATGTTAAATCTCCTGTTATTGTAATAGGGGAGGTTAGCATGTCTTGGGGGTATGATATAACATGCTAATCTCCCTGTTATTGTAATAGGGTGTTAGCATGTCTTGGGGTATGATATAACATGCTAATCTCCTCTGTTATTGTAATAAGGGGGAGGTTAGCATGTCTTGGGGGTATGATATAACATGCTAATCTCCTCTGTTATTGTAATAGGGGAGGTTAGCATGTATTGGGGGGTATGATATAACATGCTAATCTCCTCTGTTAACCACATGTCTTGGGGGAGGTTAGCATGTCTTGGGGGTATGATATAGCCCTCCTCTGTTATTGTAATAGGGGAGGTTAGCATGTCTTGGGGGTATGATATAACATGCTAATCTCCTCTGTTATTGTAATAGGGGGAGGTTAGCATGTCTTGGGGTATGATATAACATGCTAATCTCCTCTGTTATTGTAATGGGGGAGGTTAGCATGTCTTGGGGGTATGATATAACATGCTAATCTCCTCTGTTATTGTAATGGGGGAGGTTAGCATGTCTTGGGGGTATGATATAACATGCTAATCTCCTCTGTTATTGTAATAGGGGGAGGTTAGCATGTCTAGATATAACATGCTAATCTCCTCTGTTATTGTAATAGGGGTAGGTTAGCATGTCTTGGGGTTATGATATAACATGCTAATCTCCTCTGTTATTGTAATAGGGGGAGGTTAGCATGTCTTGGGGGTATGATATAACATGCTAATCTCCTCTGTTATTGTAATAGGGGGAGGTTAGCATGTCTTGGGGGTATGATATAACATGCTAATCTCCTCTGTTATTGTAATAGGGAGGTTAGCATGTCTTGGGGGGTATGATATAGCATGCTAATCTCCTCTGTTATTGTAATAGGGGGAGGTTAGCATGTCTTCCTGATATAGCATGCTAATCTCCTCTGTTATTGTAATAGGGGAGGTTAGCATGTCTGTAACTTCTCACTCATCATTATTCACATTCAGGATTGTTCTAACCACTCAGGGTCTCCACCAATGTAGACTATTCTTATTTTACAATCAAACATTATTAACCAAAACAAACGGCTCCTGTGTCCCTCACAAGCTTGATGTTGTCACCTGAGTACCATGAACCAAATACTTCACTTTTTTACAACTGTAATACAAATAGAAATGAATTTGTTCCCTCCACTAAAATGGGGGTGACTAACCTTTATTTAACAAGACAAGTCTAAGAACCTTATTTTCTGCCGCCTGGGAACAGTGGGTTAACTGCCTGTTCAGGGGCAGAACGACAGATTTGTACCTTGTCAGCTCGGGGGTTTGAACTTACAACCTTCCGGTTACTAGTCCAACGCTCTAACCACTAGGCTACCCTGCCGCCCCTCCGCTCTAACCACTAGGCTACCCTGCCGCCCCTCCACTCTAACCACTAGGCTACCCTGCCGCCCCCTCCACTCTAACCACTAGGCTACCCTGCCGCCCCTCCACTCTAACCACTAGGCTACCCTGCCGCTACCCTCCACTCTAACCACTAGGCTACCCTGCCGCCCCTCCACTCTAACCACTAGGCTACCCTGCCGCCCCTCCCTCTAACCACTAGGCTACCCTGCCGCCCCTCCACTCTAACCCCTAGGCTACCCTGCCGCCCCTCCACTCTAACCACTAGGCTACCCTGCCGCCCCTCCACTCTAACCACTAGGCTACCCTGCCGCCCCTCCCTCTAACCACTAGGCTACCCTGCCGCCCCTCCACTCTAACCACTAGGCTACCCTGCCGCCCCTCCACTCTAACACAGGCTAGGCCCCTCCACTCTAATCAAATCCAAAGTGCTGGAGGACCAGAGCCAAAACAACACAACAACGTGTGTCACTGTACATCCTCTCCCAGAGCTGAACAGTGATGTGCTGGTGTGTGGGGGAGGAATCGTAACCGGGCGGTGCACGGCGATATGGTTGCCGTGGAGCTGTTGCCGAAGGGGGAGTGGAGGGGAGAACCAGCCTCCCCTGACGGAGGGACAGGGGAGGAGAAGGGAGACGAGACACAGAGTCAACCCATGGCCACAGGTACACACACACACGCGCACACACACACACACACACACACACACACACACACACACACACACACACACACACACACACACACACACACACAAACACTACTGACCTAATGTCTCAATTACTCATCTCTGTGTTTCCTAGACTGAATGGATGAGATACTAGACAGAACATACAGTATACCTTTTTACAGTATTTACTCCCTCTCTCTCCCTCTCTCCCCCTCCTCTCTCTCTTCTCCCTCTCTCCCCCTCCTCACTCTACTCCCCCTCTCCCCTCACTCACTGTCCTCTCTCTCCCCCTCCCCTCTCTCTACTCCCTCTCTCCTCTCTTCTCCCTCCTTCACCCCCCTCCTTCTCCCTCCTTCTCCCCTCCCCTCTAGTTCTCCCTCTCTCCCCCTCCTCACTCTCTTACTCCCTCTCTCTCCTCATAGAGACTCCCCCTCTCTCCCTCCTCACTATAGTCTCCCTCCTTCTCCCCTCCTTCTCCCTCCTTCTCCCCCTCCTCTGTCTCCTTCTATCTCTCCCCTCCTCACTCTCTACTCCCTCCCCCCTCCTCACTCTCTACTCCCTCCTTCTCCCTCCTCATAGAGATCTCTATCCAGTTCCCCCCCCTCCTCACTCTCTACTCCCCTCTCCCCCTCCTCATCTCTCTTCTCCCTCCTCTCCCCCTCCTTCTCCCTCCTTCTCCCCCTCTCTACTCTTCCCCTCCCTCCTCACTCTCTACTCCTCTCTCCCCCTCCTCACTCTCTACTCCCTCTCTCTCCCCTCCCTCATAGAGATCTCCTTCTCCCCCTCCTTCTCCCTCCTTCTCCCCCCTCCTCTCTTCTCACATCTTCTCCCCCCTTCTCTCTCTTCTCCCTCCTCCCCCTCCTCTCTATCTTCTCCTTCTCTCTCTTCTTCCTCTCTCCCCCCTCCTCTCTATCTTCTCCTTCTCTCTCTTCTTCCTCTCTCCCCCTCCTCTCTCTCTTCCTTCTCTCTCTCCACCTCCTCTCTCTTCTCCCTCCTTCTTAGAGATCTCCTCTCCCCCTCCCTCCTTCTTCCTCCCTCCCTCCTCCCCTAGAGATCTGTATCCTCTTATCCCTCTAATCTCCCCTCCTCTCTCTCGTCCTTCTCCCTCTCCTCTCTCTCATCTCCCTCCCTCTCCTCTCTCTCTTTTCCCTCTCTCTCCCCCTCCTCTCTATCTTCTCCCTCTCTCCTCCCTCCAGGTCGTGTGGTAGGGATCCTTCAGAGGAACTGGAGGGACTATGTTGTGACCTTTCCCCCCAAGGAGGAGACCCAATCACAGAGCAGGAACTCCCAGCGTATCCTGGCCACGCCCTGGGACCAACGCATCCCTAAGATCCGAATCAGCACCCAACAGGCTGACAAACTACAGGTCAGACTAAGGACTTGATGATTAGTAGAGTGGTTGAATCAGGTGAACTTGCTTTAAGTCTCTGACTGTTGAAAGGACATGAAGCCTGTCATCTCCTCCGTCTCTCCAGGATCACCGGGTGATAGTTCGTCTGGACTCGTGGGACAGCACCTCCCTCTACCCTAACGGACACAGTGTCAGGGTTCTGGGCCGGGCTGGGGAGCTGGAGACTGAGGTCCAAACCATCCTCATAGAGAACTGCATCCACGTACCTCCTTTCTCTGAGGCACAGGTATAGTATAGTACACCGTCCTCATAGAGATCTGTATCCAGGTAGGGTATAGTATAATATACACCGTCCTCATAGAGATCTGTATCCAGGTAGGGTATAGTATATATACACCGTCCTCATAGAGATCTGTATCCAGTTATAGTATAATACACCGTCCTCATAGAGATCTGTATCCAGGTAGGGTATAGTATAGTACACCGTCCTCATAGAGATCTGTATCCAGGTAGGGTATAGTATAGTACACCGTCCTCATAGAGATCTGTATCCAGGTAGGGTATAGTATATACACCGTCCTCATAGAGATCTGTATCCAGGTAGGGTATAGTATAGTACACCGTCCTCATAGAGATCTGTATCCAGGTAGGGTATAGTATAGTACACCTTCCTCATAGAGATCTGTATCCAGTTATAGTATAATACACCGTCCTCATAGAGATCTGTATCCAGGTAGGGTATAGTATAGTACACCGTCCTCATAGAGATCTGTATCCAGGTAGGGTATAGTATAGTACACCGTCCTCATAGAGATCTGAATCCAGTTATAGTATAGTACACCGTCCTCATAGAGATCTGTATCCAGGTATAGTATAGTACACCGTCCTCATAGAGATCTGTATCCAGGTAGGGTATAGTATAGTACACCGTCCTCATAGAGATCTGTATCCAGGTAGGGTATAGTATAGTACACCGTCCTCATAGAGATCTGTATCCAGTTATAGTATAATACACCGTCCTCATAGAGATCTGTATCCAGGTAGGGTATAGTATAGTACACCGTCCTCATAGAGATCTGTATCCAGGTAGGGTATAGTATAGTACACCGTCCTCATAGAGATCTGTATCCAGGTAGGGTATAGTATAGTACACCGTCCTCATAGAGATCTGTATCCAGGTAGGGTATAGTATAGTACACCGTCCTCATAGAGATCTGTATCCAGGTAGGGTATAGTATAGTACACCGTCCTCATAGAGATCTGTATCCAGTTATAGTATAATACACCGTCCTCATAGAGATCTGTATCCAGTTATAGTATAATACACCATCCTCATAGAGATCTGTATCCAGTTATAGTATAATACACCGTCCTCATAGAGATCTGTATCCAGGTAGGGTATAGTATAGTACACCGTCCTCATAGAGATCTGTATCCAGTTCTAGTATAGTACACCGTCCTCATAGAGATCTGTATCCAGGTAGGGTATAGTATAATATACACTGTCCTCATAGAGATCTGTATCCAGGTAGGTTATTAGTATAGTACACCGTCCTCATAGAGATCTGTATCCAGGTAGTTATAGTATAGTACACCGTCCTCATAGAGATCTGTATCCAGGTAGGGTATAGTATAATATACACTGTCCTCATAGAGATCTGTATCCAGGTAGGGTATAGTATAATACACCGTCCTCATAGAGATCTGTATCCAGGTATTGTATAGTACACTGTCCTCATAGAGATCTGTATCCAGTTATAGTATAATACACCATCCTCATAGAGATCTGTATCCAGTTATAGTATAATACACCGTCCTCATAGAGATCTGTATCCAGTTATAGTATAATACACCATCCTCATAGAGATCTGTATCCAGTTATAGTATAATACACCGTCCTCATAGAGATCTGTATCCAGGTAGGGTATAGTATAGTACACCGTCCTCATAGAGATCTGTATCCAGTTATAGTATAATACACCGTCCTCATAGAGATCTGTATCCAGTTATAGTATAATACACCGTCCTCATAGAGATCTGTATCCAGTTATAGTATAATACACCGTCCTCATAGAGATCTGTATCCACTTATAGTATAATACACCGTCCTCATAGAGATCTGTATCCAGGTAGGGTATAGTATAGTACACCGTCCTCATAGAGATCTGTATCCAGTTATAGTATAATACACCGTCCTCATAGAGATCTGTATCCAGTTATAGTATAATACACCGTCCTCATAGAGATCTGTATCCAGTTATAGTATAATACACCGTCCTCATAGAGATCTGTATCCAGGTAGGGTATAGTATAGTACACCGTCCTCATAGAGATCTGTATCCAGGTATAGTATAATACACCGTCCTCATAGAGATCTGTATCCAGTTATAGTATAATACACCGTCCTCATAGAGATCTGTATCCAGGTAGGGTATAGTATAATATACACCGTCCTCATAGAGATCTGTATCCAGGTAGGGTATAGTATAGTACACCGTCCTCATAGAGATCTGTATCCAGTTATAGTATAATACACCGTCCTCATAGAGATCTGTATCCAGTTATAGTATAATACACCGTCCTCATAGAGATCTGTATCCAGGTAGGGTATAGTATAATACACCGTCCTCATAGAGATCTGTATCCAGTTATAGTATTATACACCGTCCTCATAGAGATCTGTATCCAGTTATAGTATAATACACCATCCTCATAGAGATCTGTATCCAGGTAGGGTATAGTATAATACACCATCCTCATAGAGATCTGTATCCAGTTATAGTATAATACACCGTCCTCATAGAGATCTGTATCCAGTTCTAGTATAATACACCATCTTCATAGAGATCTGTATCCAGTTATAGTATAACACACCCTCCTCATAGAGATCTGTATCCAGTTATAGTATAATACACCGTCCTCATAGAGATCTGTATCCAGTTATAGTATAATACACCGTCCTCATAGAGATCTGTATCCAGTTATAGTATAGTACACCTTCTCATAGAGATCTGTATCCAGTTATAGTATAATACACCGTCCTCATAGAGATCTGTATCCAGTTATAGTATAATACACCATCCTCATAGAGATCTGTATCCAGGTAGGGTATAGTATAATACACCGTCCTCATATAGATCTGTATCCAGGTAGGGTATAGTATAGTACACCGTCCTCATAGAGATCTGTATCCAGGTAGGTTATAGTATAATACACCGTCCTCATAGAGATCTGTATCCAGTTATAGTATAATACACCATCCTCATAGAGATCTGTATCCAGGTAGGGTATAGTATAATACACCGTCCTCATAGAGATCTGTATCCAGTTATAGTATAGTACACCGTCCTCATAGAGATCTGTATCCAGTTATAGTATAATACACCATCCTCATAGAGATCTGTATCCAGGTAGGGTATAGTATAATACACCGTCCTCATAGAGATCTGTATCCAGTTATAGTATAATACACTGTCCTCATAGAGATCTGTATCCAGTTATAGTATAGTACACCGTCCTCATAGAGATCTGATCAGTTATAGTATAATACACCGTCCTCATAGAGATCTGTATCCAGGTAGGGTATAGTATAATACACCTTCCTCATAGAGATCTGTATCCAGGTAGGGTATAGTATAGTACACCGTCCTCATAGAGATCTGTATCCAGTTATAGTATAATACACCATCCTCATAGAGATCTGTATCCAGGTATAGTATAATACACCGTCCTCATAGAGATCTGTATCCAGGTAGGGTATAGTATAATACACCGTCCTCATAGAGATCTGTATCCAGTTATAGTATAATACACCATCCTCATAGAGATCTGTATCCAGTTATAGTATAATACACCGTCCTCATAGAGATCTGTATCCAGTTATAGTATAATACACCGTCCTCATAGAGATCTGTATCCAGTTATAGTATAGTACACCGTCCTCATAGAGATCTGTATCCAGTTATAGTATAATACACCGTCCTCATAGAGATCTGTATCCAGGTAGGGTATAGTATAGTACACCGTCCTCATAGAGATCTGTATCCAGTTCTAGTATAGTACACCGTCCTCATAGAGATCTGTATCCAGTTCTAGTATAATACACCATCCTCACGAAGAGAGATCTGTATCCAGTTATAGTATAATACACCGTCCTCATAAGGTATCCAGTTATAGTATAATACACCGTCCTCATAGAGATCTGTATCCAGGTAGGGTATAGTATAGTACACCGTCCTCATAGAGATCTGTATCCAGTTATAGTATAGTATAATACACCGTCCTCATAGAGATCTGTATCCAGTTATAGTATAATCTACACCATCCTCATAGAGACACCCTGTCCATCCAGCCTTATAGTATAATATCACACCGTCCTCATAGAGATCTGTATCCAGTGTATAGTATAATACACCGTCCTCATTTAAGAGATCTGTAACTCCCCAGGTAGGACATATAGTCGAAGGACATATATCTTCAGACATATATCTTCTCTTGCACGAAGATGTATCTTGTTGTCCCTTCCGTAGGACATATGTCCTGTTCCCCCTGTAGAGGACATATATCTTATGTCGAAATGAAGGACATATATCTTTTTAAGGACATATTTTTAAAGGACATATATCTTCTTGTCTACATGTCTCTGTATGTTGAGGACATATATCTTCACTGCGTATCTGTTTCGAAGGACATATGTCTTCCCCTAGCTTGGTGAGAGGACATATGTCTTCCCCCTTGAAGGCCCCTGGTCTTCGAAGGACATATATCTTCCCCCTCTGAAGGACATATATCTTACCTCCTCGGGATCTCGAAGGACATATATCTTCCACCTGGTGTTCGAAGGACATATCTTCCCCCTCGGGGCTGTGAAGGACATATATCTTCCCCCTGTAAAGAAGGACATATATCTTCCCCCTCGAAGGACATATATCTTCCTCCTCTTCTTCCCCCTCGAAGGACATATATCTTCCCCCGGGGGTGAGAAGGACATATAGAGCTCGAAGGACATATATCTTCCTCGAAGGACTATATCTTCCCCTCGTCGAAGGACATATATCTTTGTTAAGGACATATATCTTCCCCTCGAAGGACAGACCTGGAGGACATATATCTTCCCCCTCCGAAGGTATAGAAGGGAGAGGAGGGAGGACATATATCTTCCCCCTCGAAGGACATATATCTTTTCGAAGGACATATATCTTGTCTGTGAAGGACATGTGCCAGGACATATATCTTCCTCCTCTTCGAAGGACATATATCTTAAATAAGGAAAACATGTATTATCTTCCCCCACCATCCCCCTCGTCGAAGGACATATATCTTCCTCCTCGTCGAAGGACATATATCTTCCTCCTCGTCGAAGGACATATATCTTCCTCCTCGTCGAAGGACATATATCTTCCCCCTCGTCGAAGGACATATATCTTCCTCCTCGTCGAAGGACATATATCTTCCCCCTCGTCGAAGGACATATATCTTCCTCCTCGTCGAAGGACATATATCTTCCCCCTCTTCGAAGGACATATATCTTCCTCCTCGTCGAAGGACATATATCTTCCTCGAAGGACATATATCTTCCCCCTCGTTGAAGGACATATATCTTCCCCCTCATATATCTTCCCCCTCGTCGAAGGACATATATCTTCCTCCTCGACGAAGGACATATATCTTCCTCCTCGTCGAAGGACATATATCTTCCTCCTCGAAGGACATATATCTTCCTCCTCGTCGAAGGACATATATCTTCCTCCTCGAAGGACATATATCTTCCTCCTCGAAGGACATATATCTTCCTCCTCTTCGAAGGACATATATCTTCCCCCTCTTCGAAGGACATATATCTTAAGAATAAGAACAAATTCTTATTTTCAATTTGACCTAGGAACAGTGGGGTTAACTGCGTTATCAGGGGCAGAACGGCAGATTTGTACCTTGTCAGCTCGGGGTTTGAACTTGCAACCTTTCGGTTACTAGTCCAACGCTCTAACCGCTAGGCGACCCTGCCCTCAGGGGCAGTTAACCCACTGTTGGATATCTCCTCCCTTAAAGTGACCCTGGAATACCCACTTCCCCAAAAGTCAACAGTTCTGACACGTCTGTCTTCTGTCATGTTCTCAGGGCCACCACGTACTACCTGGCCGACCGCAGGTATGACATGCTGCCTGCTGTCCTCAGTGCTGACCTCTGCTCTCTGCTGGGAGGGGTGGACAGGTGAGAGACCAACTCTACATCACACTGACCTCTGCTCTCTGCTGGGAGGGGTGGACAGGTGAGAGACCAACTCTACATCACACTGACATCTGCTCTCTGCTGGGAGGAGTGAACAGGTGTAGGAACAACACCTACTTACACCACAACACACCGACCTCTGACATCTGCTCTCTGCTGGGAGAAGTGGACAGGTGTAGGAACAACACCTACTTACACCACAACACACCGGCCTCTGACATCTGCTCTCTGCTGGGAGAAGTGGACAGGTGTAGGAACAACACCTACTTACACCACAACACACCGACCTCTGACATCTGCTCTCTGCTGGGAGGAGTGAACAGGTGTAGGAACAACACCTACTTACACCACAACACACTGACCTCTGACCTCTGACCTCTGCTCTGTCAACCTCAGTGAAGTTTCTCAGGATGATTCATTTAGTCTTAGGTCTCATAACGTTGGTTGGAACTATCCAGGAGTCTGAGGCCGTATGTCCCTGCCTCATTAACAGCTGTTCGTGTGTCCCTCTGTGTGTGTCCCTCTGTGTGTGTCCCTCTGTGTGTGTCCCTCTGTGTGTGTCCCTCTGTGTGTGTCCCTCTGTGTGTGTCCCTCTGTGCGTGTCCGTGTGTCCCTCTGTGCGTGTCCGTGTGTCCCTCTGTGTGTGTCCGTGTGTCCCTCTGTGCGTGTCCGTGTGTCCAGGTATGCCATGAGCGTCATGTGGGACCTGGATGCCCAGACCCTGACGGTGAACAAGGTGTGGTACGGTCGTACACTAATCCAATCCTCCTACCAGCTTTACTATGAACTGGCCCAGGCTCTGCTCAACGGAGAGGATGCAGAGGTCCCAGAACTAGGTACCATCATGTTATACTACTGCTGGAGAGGACGCAGAGGTCCCAGAACTAGGTACCATCATGTTATAATACTGCTGGAGAGGAGGCAGAGGTCCCAGAACTAGGTACCATCATGTTATAATACTGCTGGAGAGGAGGCAGAGGTCCCAGAACTAGGTACCATCATGTTATAATACTGCTGGAGAGGAGGCAGAGGTCCCAGAACTAGGTACCATCATGTTATAATACTGCTGGAGAGGAGGCAGAGGTCCCAGAACTAGGTCCCATCATGTTATACTACTGCTGGAGAGGAGACAGAGGTCCCAGAACTAGGTACCATCATGTTATAATACTGTTGGAGAGGAGACAGAGGTACCATCATGTTATACTACTGCTGGAGAGGAGACAGAGGTCCCAGAACTAGGTCCCATCATGTTATAATACTGCTGGAGAGGAGACAGAGGTCCCAGAACTAGGTACCATCATGTTTTAATACTGTTGGAGAGGAGACAGAGGTACCATCATGTTATACTACTGCTGGAGAGGAGACAGAGGTCCCAGAACTAGGTCCCATCATGTTATAATACTGCTGGAGAGGAGACAGAGGTCCCAGAACTAGGTACCATCATGTTATAATACTGTTGGAGAGGAGACAGAGGTCCCAGAACTAGGTACCATCATGTTTTAATACTGCTGGAGAGGAGACAGAGGTACCATCATGTTATACTACTGCTGGAGAGGAGACAGAGGTCCCAGAACTAGGTACCATCATGTTATAATACTGCTGGAGAGGAGACAGAGGTCCCAGAACTAGGTACCATCATGTTATAATACTGCTGGAGAGGAGACAGAGGTCCCAGAACTAGGTACCATCATGTTTTAATACTGTTGGAGAGGAGACAGAGGTACCATCATGTTATAATACTGCTGGAGAGGAGACAGAGGTCCCAGAACTAGGTACCATCATGTTATAATACTGCTGGAGAGGAGACAGAGGTCCCAGAACTAGGTACCATCATGTTATAATACTGCTGAATGGAGAGGAGACAGAGGTCCCAGAACTAGGTCCCATCATGTTTTAATACTGTTGGAGAGGAGGCAGAGCTCCCATCATGTTTTAATACTGTTGGAGAGGAGACAGAGGTCCCAGAACTAGGTCCCATCATGTTTTAATACTGTTGGAGAGGAGACAGAGGTCCCAGAACTAGGTCCCATCATGTTTTAATACTGCTGAATGGAGAGGAGACAGAGGTCCCAGAACTAGGTCCCATCATGTTTTAATACTGTTGGAGAGGAGGCAGAGCTCCCATCATGTTTTAATACTGTTGGAGAGGAGACAGAGGTCCCAGAACTAGGTCCCATCATGTTTTAATACTGCTGGAGAGGAGACAGAGGTCCCATCATGTTATAATACTGTTGGAGAGGAGACAGAGGTCCCAGAACTAGGTCCCATCATGTTTTAATACTGCTGGAGAGGAGACAGAGGTCCCATCATGTTTTAATACTGTTGGAGAGGAGACAGAGGTCCCAGAACTAGGTCCCATCATGTTTTAATACTGTTGGAGAGGAGACAGAGGTCCCAGAACTAGGTCCCATCATGTTTTAATACTGCTGAATGGAGAGGAGACAGAGGTCCCAGAACTAGGTCCCATCATGTTTTAATACTGCTGAATGGAGAGGAGACAGAGGTCCCAGAACTAGGTACCATCATGTTTTAATACTGTTGGAGAGGAGACAGAGGTCCCAGAACTAGGTACCATCATAATATAATACTGTTGGAGAGGAGACAGAGGTCCCAGAACTAGGTCCCATCATGTTTTAATACTGTTGGAGAGGAGACAGAGGTCCCAGAACTAGGTACCATCATGTTTTAATACTGTTGGAGAGGAGACAGAGGTCCCAGAACTAGGTCCCATCATGTTTTAATACTGTTGGAGAGGAGACAGAGGTCCCATCATGTTTTAATACTGTTGGAGAGGAGACAGAGGTCCCAGAACTAGGTCCCATCATGTTTTAATACTGTTGGAGAGGAGACAGAGGTGGACTACCCTGCTCTAGGCTGTCTAAAGTAGTGCACTACCCTTCTCTAGGCTGTCTAAAGTAGTGCACTACCCTTCTCTAGGCTGTCTAAAGTAGTGCACTACCCTTCTCTAGGCTGTCTAAAGTAGTGCACTACCCTTCTCTAGGCTGTCTAAAGTAGTGCACTACCCTTCTCTAGGCTGTCTAAAGTAGTGCACTACCCTTCTCCAGGCTGTCTAAAGTAGTGCACTACCCTTCTCTAGGCTGTCTAAAGTAGTGCACTACCCTTCTCTAGGCTGTCTAAAGTAGTGCACTACCCTTCTCCAGGCTGTCTGAAGTAGTGCACTACCCTTCTCCAGGCTGTCTAAAGTAGTGCACTACCCTTCTCCAGGCTGTCTAAAGTAGTGCACTATAGAGGGAATAGAACAGATGTGTTTTTATGTTCTGGTTTAATTCATCTTATTGTGAAGCCAAAGTGATTTCTTCATTGTGTTGTCAATAAAGTTATCTTCTTCTTCTATAGCCCGGCTACCACCTGGGGAGAGGGATGCCAAGCTGGCCCAGCTCACCCAGGCCCTGGAGACCCTCACCCACGTGGCCAGGTAGGTACAGAGGGTTTCTATTAATCACTGTCTCACCCACGTGGTCTGTTGGGTACTAGAGGGTTTCTGTTAATCATTGTCTCACCCACGTGGCCAGGTGGTTACTAGAGGGTTTCTATTAATCATTGTCTCACCCACGTGGCCAGGTGGTTACTAGAGGGTTTCTATTAATCACTGTCTCACCCACGTGGCCTGGTGGTTACTAGAGGGTTTCTGTTAATCATTGTCTCACCCACGTGGCCAGGTGGTTACTAGAGGGTTTCTATTAATCACTGTCTCACCCACGTGGCCTGGTGGTTACTAGAGGGTTTCTGTTAATCATTGTCTCACCCACGTGGCCTGGTGGTTACTAGAGGGTTTCTATTAATCACTGTCTCACCCACGTGGCCAGGTGGTTACTAGAGGGTTTCTATTAATCACTGTCTCACCCACGTGGCCTGGTGGTTACTAGAGGGTTTCTGTTAATCATTGTCTCACCCACGTGGCCAGGTGGTTACCAGAGGGTTTCTATTAATCACTGTCTCACCCACGTGGCCTGGTGGTTACTAGAGGGTTTCTGTTAATCACTGTCTCACCCACGTGGCCTGGTGGTTACTAGAGGGTTTCTGTTAATCATTGTCTCACCCACGTGGTCTGTTGGGTACTAGAGGGTTTCTGTTAATCATTGTCTCACCCACGTGGCCTGGTGGTTACTAGAGGGTTTCTCTTAATCATTGTCTCACCCACGTGGTCTGTTGGGTACTAGAGGGTTTCTGTTAATCATTGTCTCACCCACGTGGCCAGGTAGGTACTAGAGGGTTTCTGTTAATCATTGTCTCACCCACGTGGTCTGTTGGGTACTAGAGGGTTTCTGTTAATCATTGTCTCACCCACGTGGCCTGGTGGTTACTAGAGGGTTTCTCTTAATCATTGTCTCACCCACGTGGTCTGTTGGGTACTAGAGGGTTTCTGTTAATCATTGTCTCACCCACGTGGCCAGGTAGGTACTAGAGGGTTTCTGTTAATCATTGTCTCACCCACGTGGTCTGTTGGGTACTAGAGGGTTTCTGTTAATCATTGTCTCACCCACGTGGTCTGTTGAGTACTAGAGAGTTTCTGTTAATCATTGTCTCACCCACATGGCCAGGTAGGTACTAGAGGGTTTCTGTTAATCATTGTCTCACCCACGTGGTCTGTTGGGTACTAGAGGGTTTCTGTTAATCACGGTCTCACCCACGTGGCCTGGTGGTTACTAGAGGGTTTCTGTTAATCATTGTCTCACCCACGTGGCCTGGTGGTTACTAGAGGGTTTCTGTTAATCATTGTCTCACCCACGTGGTCATGTAGGTACTAGAGGGTTTCTGTTAATCACTGTCTCACCCACGTGGTCTGTTGGGTACTAGAGGGTTTCTCTTAATCATTGTCTCACCGAGGGTTTCTCTTAATCATTGTCTCACCCACGTGGCCTGGTGGTTACTAGAGGGTTTCTGTTAATCATTGTCTCACCCACGTGGCCAGGTGGTTACTAGAGTGTTTCTGTTCATCATTGTCTCACCCACGTGGCCTGGTGGTTACTAGAGGGTTTCTATTAATCATTGTCTCACCCACGTGGCCAGGTGGTTACTAGAGTGTTTCTGTTAATCATTGTCTCACCCACGTGGCCTGGTAGGTACTAGAGTGTTTCTGTTCATCATTGTCTCACCCACGTGGCCAGGTGGTTACTAGAGTGTTTCTGTTAATCATTGTCTCACCCACGTGGCCAGGTAGGTACTAGAGTGTTTCTGTTCATCATTGTCTCACCCACGTGGTCTGTTGGGTACTAGAGTGTTTCTGTTAATCACGGTCTCACCCACGTGGCCTGGTGGTTACTAGAGGGTTTCTCTTAATCATTGTCTCACCCACGTGGCCTGGTGGTTACTAGAGGGTTTCTATTAATCACTGTCTCACCCACGTGGCCAGGTGGTTACTAGAGGTTTCTATTAATCACTGTCTCACCCACGTGGCCAGGTAGGTACTAGAGTGTTTCTGTTCATCATTGTCTCACCCACGTGGTCTGTTGGGTACTAGAGTGTTTCTGTTAATCACGGTCTCACCCACGTGGCCTAGTGGTTACTAGAGGGTTTCTCTTAATCATTGTCTCACCCACGTGGCCTGGTGGTTACTAGAGGGTTTCTATTAATCACTGTCTCACCACGTGGCCAGGTGGTTACTAGAGGGTTTCTATTAATCACTGTCTCACCCACGTGGCCTGGTGGTTACTAGAGGGTTTCTGTTAATCATTGTCTCACCCACGTGGCCAGGTGGTTACCAGAGGTTTCTATTAATCACTGTCTCACCCACGTGGCCTGGTGGTTACTAGAGGGTTTCTGTTAATCACTGTCTCACCCACGTGGCCTGGTGGTTACTAGAGGGTTTCTGTTAATCATTGTCTCACCCACGTGGTCTGTTGGGTACTAGAGGGTTTCTGTTAATCATTGTCTCACCCACGTGGTCTGTTGGGTACTAGAGAGTTTCTGTTAATCATTGTCTCACCCACGTGGCCAGGTAGGTACTAGAGGGTTTCTGTTAATCATTGTCTCACCCACGTGGTCTGTTGGGTACTAGAGGGTTTCTGTTAATCATTGTCTCACCCACGTGGTCTGTTGGGTACTAGAGAGTTTCTGTTAATCATTGTCTCACCCACGTGGCCAGGTAGGTACTAGAGGGTTTCTGTTAATCATTGTCTCACCCACGTGGTCTGTTGGGTACTAGAGGGTTTCTGTTAATCATTGTCTCACCCACGTGGCCAGGTGGTTACTAGAGTGTTTCTGTTCATCATTGTCTCACCCACGTGGCCTGGTAGGTACTAGAGTGTTTCTGTTCATCATTGTCTCACCCACGTGGCCAGGTGGTTACTAGAGTGTTTCTGTTAATCATTGTCTCACCCACGTGGCCAGGTGGTTACTAGAGTGTTTCTGTTCATCATTGTCTCACCCACATGGCCTGGTAGGTACTAGAGTGTTTCTGTTCATCATTGTCTCACCCACGTGGCCAGGTGGTTACTAGAGTGTTTCTGTTAATCATTGTCTCACCCACGTGGCCAGGTAGGTACTAGAGGGTTTCTGTTAATCATTGTCTCACCCACGTGGTCTGTTGGGTACTAGAGGGTTTCTGTTAATCACGGTCTCACCCACGTGGCCTGGTGGTTACTAGAGGGTTTCTGTTAATCATTGTCTCACCCACGTGGCCTGGTGGTTACTAGAGGGTTTCTGTTAATCATTGTCTCACCCACGTGGTCAGGTAGGTACTAGAGGGTTTCTGTTAATCACTGTCTCACCCACGTGGTCTGTTGGGTACTAGAGGGTTTCTCTTAATCATTGTCTCACCGAGGGTTTCTATTAATCATTGTCTCACCCACGTGGCCTGGTGGTTACTAGAGGGTTTCTGTTAATCATTGTCTCACCCACGTGGCCAGGTGGTTACTAGAGTGTTTCTGTTCATCATTGTCTCACCCACGTGGCCTGGTGGTTACTAGAGGGTTTCTATTAATCATTGTCTCACCCACGTGGCCAGGTGGTTACTAGAGTGTTTCTGTTCATCATTGTCTCACCCACGTGGCCTGGTAGGTACTAGAGTGTTTCTGTTCATCATTGTCTCACCCACGTGGCCAGGTGGTTACTAGAGTGTTTCTGTTAATCATTGTCTCACCCACGTGGCCAGGTGGTTACTAGAGTGTTTCTGTTCATCATTGTCTCACCCACGTGGCCTGGTAGGTACTAGAGTGTTTCTGTTCATCATTGTCTCACCCACGTGGCCAGGTGGTTACTAGAGTGTTTCTGTTAATCATTGTCTCACCCACGTGGCCAGGTAGGTACTAGAGTGTTTCTGTTCATCATTGTCTCACCCACGTGGTCTGTTGGGTACTAGAGTGTTTCTGTTAATCACGGTCTCACCCACGTGGCCTGGTGGTTACTAGAGGGTTTCTCTTAATCATTGTCTCACCCACGTGGCCTGGTGGTTACTAGAGGGTTTCTATTAATCACTGTCTCACCCACGTGGCCAGGTGGTTACTAGAGGGTTTCTATTAATCACTGTCTCACCCACGTGGCCAGGTAGGTACTAGAGTGTTTCTGTTCATCATTGTCTCACCCACGTGGTCTGTTGGGTACTAGAGTGTTTCTGTTAATCACGGTCTCACCCACGTGGCCTGGTGGTTACTAGAGGGTTTCTCTTAATCATTGTCTCACCCACGTGGCCTGGTGGTTACTAGAGGGTTTCTATTAATCACTGTCTCACCCACGTGGCCAGGTGGTTACTAGAGGGTTTCTATTAATCACTGTCTCACCCACGTGGCCTGGTGGTTACTAGAGGGTTTCTGTTAATCATTGTCTCACCCACGTGGCCAGGTGGTTACCAGAGGGTTTCTATTAATCACTGTCTCACCCACGTGGCCTGGTGGTTACTAGAGGGTTTCTGTTAATCACTGTCTCACCCACGTGGCCTGGTGGTTACTAGAGGGTTTCTGTTAATCATTGTCTCACCCACGTGGTCTGTTGGGTACTAGAGGGTTTCTGTTAATCATTGTCTCACCCACGTGGTCTGTTGGGTACTAGAGAGTTTCTGTTAATCATTGTCTCACCCACGTGGCCAGGTAGGTACTAGAGGGTTTCTGTTAATCATTGTCTCACCCATGTGGTCTGTTGGGTACTAGAGGGTTTCTGTTAATCATTGTCTCACCCACGTGGTCTGTTGGGTACTAGAGAGTTTCTGTTAATCATTGTCTCACCCACGTGGCCAGGTAGGTACTAGAGGGTTTCTGTTAATCATTGTCTCACCCACGTGGTCTGTTGGGTACTAGAGGGTTTCTGTTAATCACGGTCTCACCCACGTGGTCAGGTAGGTACTAGAGGGTTTCTGTTAATCACTGTCTCACCCACGTGGTCTGTTGGGTACTAGAGGGTTTCTCTTAATCATTGTCTCACCGAGGGTTTCTCTTAATCATTGTCTCACCCACGTGGCCTGGTGGTTACTAGAGGGTTTCTGTTAATCATTGTCTCACCCACGTGGCCAGGTGGTTACTAGAGTGTTTCTGTTCATCATTGTCTCACCCACGTGGCCTGGTGGTTACTAGAGGGTTTCTATTAATCATTGTCTCACCCACGTGGCCAGGTGGTTACTAGAGTGTTTCTGTTCATCATTGTCTCACCCATGTGGCCTGGTAGGTACTAGAGTGTTTCTGTTCATCATTGTCTCACCCACGTGGCCAGGTGGTTACTAGAGTGTTTCTGTTAATCATTGTCTCACCCACGTGGCCAGGTAGGTACTAGAGTGTTTCTGTTCATCATTGTCTCACCCACGTGGTCTGTTGGGTACTAGAGTGTTTCTGTTAATCACGGTCTCACCCACGTGGCCTGGTGGTTACTAGAGTGTTTCTGTTCATCGTTCTTTAACAATGATTAGATAACACTTCCATAAATGCACCATACTTCTGTCCACCAGACAGCTGCGTGCCCAGATGGACAAGGGAGGAGCGTTGGAGCTGGAGGGGGTAGAGGTGAGGGCGCAGCTGGATGAGGACAGGAACATCACAGCCCTGGTGCCCAGACAGCCACTGGAGGTCCATGAGACGGTGGGGAACAAAACCTTGTAGCAACAGACGTTTGAATTCATATTTCTGTTCACTGTTTTCTTGTGCGACAAAAAAAAGGTTACGTTGAAAAAACAACATACAATTGTTTGAATGTTGTCACGTTTGACTGTTGTAATGTGTGACTGTTGTAATGTTTGAATGTTGTCACGTTTGACTGTTGTAATGTTTGACTGTTGTCATGTTTGTTGTTGTCATGTTTGACTGTTGTAATGTTTGTTTTTGTAATGTCTGACTGTTGTCATGTTTGACTGTTGTCATGTTTGACTGTTGTAATGTGTGACTGTTGTCATGTTTGAATGTTGTCACGTTTGACTGTTGTAATGTGTGACTGTTGTCATGTTTGAATGTTGTCACGTTTGACTGTTGTAATGTGTGACTGTTGTAATGTTTGACTGTTGTAATGTTTGACTGTTGTCATGTTTGTTGTTGTCATGTTTGACTGTTGTAATGTTTGTTTTTGTAATGTCTGACTGTTGTCATGTTTGACTGTTGTCATGTTTGACTGTTGTCATGTTTGTTGTTGTCATGTTTGACTGTTGTAATGTTTGTTTTTGTAATGTTTGACTGTTGTCATGTTTGACTGTTGTCATGTTTGACTGTTGTAATGTTTGACTGTTGTAATGTTTGTTTTTGTAATGTTTGACTGTTGTAATGTTTGACTGTTGTAATGTTTGACTGTTGTCATGTTTGACTGTTGTAATGTTTGACTGTTGTCATGTTTATTGTTGTAAGGTTTGATGTTGTAATGTTTGATGTTGTAATGTTTGTTGTTGTAATGTTTGACTGTTGTAACTGACTATTTGAAGAAGTAGAAACCATAGCATGTTCGCCAACGAATCCTGCTTGTCATTCCTATCAAGGAGCTAGCCAATGCACATCCTAGCTAACAAGATGGAGAATGGTGTGTTTCCAGGTGGCAGAGTGCATGATCTATGCCAATCACTGGGTAGCCCGGAAGATCCAGGAGAGTTTCCCCCAGCAGGCCTTGCTGCGCCACCACCCGCCCCCACGCCAGGAGTTCTTTAACCAGCTGCAGGACAGTGCCCGGGCACGCGGCTTCACCATAGATACCAGGTATACTGTTACTATGGTGTCACTAACTAACCAGCCATTTAACTATACATAGACACCAGGTAGACTGTTACTATGGTGTCACTAACTAACCAGCCATTTAACTATACATAGACACCAGGTATACTGTTGGTATGGTGTCACTAACTAACCAGCCATTTAACGATACATAGACACCAGGTAGACTGTTGGTATGGTGTCACTAACTAACCAGCCATTTAACTATACATAGACACCAGGTATACTGTTACTATGGTGTCACTAACTAACCAGCCATTTAACTATACATAGACACCAGGTATACTGTTACTATGGTGTCACTAACTAACCAGCCATTTAACTATACATAGACACCAGGTATACTGTTACTATGGTGTCACTAACTAACCAGCCATTTAACTATACATAGACACCAGGTATACTGTTACTATGGTGTCACTAACTAACCAGCCATTTAACTATACATAGACACCAGGTATACTGTTACTATGGTGTCACTAACTAACCAGCCATTTAACTATACATAGACACCAGGTATACTGTTACTATGGTGTCACTAACTAACCAGCCATTTAACTATACATAGACACCAGGTATACTGTTACTATGGTGTCACTAACTAACCAGCCATTTAACTATACATAGACACCAGGTACAGGTTATAAGCTGTGTTAATAACACTTCTATTAACTGTGTTATAAGCCGTTGAACTATCGATATGGATATGTATAGATATGGATATGTATCGATATGGATATGTATAGATATGGATATGCATCGATATGGATATGTATAGATATGGATATGCATCGATATGGATATGTATAGATATGGATATGTATAGATATGGATATGTATCGATATGGATATGCATCGATATGGATATGCATGGATATGGATATGTATAGATATGGATATGTATCGATATGGATATGTATAGATATGGATATGCATCGATATGGATATGTATAGATATGGATATGTATAGATATGGATATGTATCGATATGGATATGCATCGATATGGATATGCATGGATATGGATATGTATAGATATGGATATGTATAGATATGGATATGTATAGATATGGATATGCATCGATATGGATATGTATAGATATGGATATGTATAGATATGGATATGCATAGATATGGATATGTATAGATATGGATATGTATAGATATGGATATGCATCGATATGGATATGTATAGATATGGATATGTATAGATATGGATATGCATCGATATGGATATGTATAGATATGGATATGTATAGATATGGATATGTATAGATATGGATATGCATCGATATGGATATGCATCGATATGCATGGAATTATTATCATCTTTGAACAGAGACGTGGAACATTCCAGACATGTCTCATATTAAATATGTCAAATGATTGACTTGCACTTCATGTAGTTTAACCTTGTGCAATGGAACGAATGGAATACTCCCAAAAGTGAAAACTCCCAAGTATTTGACAAATGTGTTTGATCCCATGTCTGCGCACCAGTCAAGCAAAAGAACAACTAATTCAAACGCCCAGGCTCGATCAAATGACAAATAGCAGTGAAGTTCAACCCATAACCTTGACTCCCTGTCCCAGGTCAAACAAGGCCCTGGCTGACTCCCTGGACCGGGCCGTGGACCCCCGGGACCCGCTGGTGAACCGGCTGCTGAGGGTGATGGCTACCATGGCCATGTCTAATGCCCTCTACTTCTCTACCGGAGCCTGCCCTGTCGAACAGTACTATCACTATGGTAACTAATGTCCTCAGGACCACGGCTATCACTATGGTAACTAATGTCCTCAGGACCACGGCTATCACTATGGTAACTAATGTCCTCAGGACCACGGCTATCACTATGGTAACTAATGTCCTCAGGACCACGGCTATCACTATGGTAACTAATGTCCTAAGGCCAGTACTATCACTATGGACAGATCTACTCTCAGGGCCCAGGTTATATCTGGACAGGTCTACTCTCAGAGCCCAGGTTATATCTGGACAGATCTACTCTCAGGGCCCAGGTTATATCTGGACAGATCTACTCTCAGGGCCCAGGTTATATCTGGACAGATCTACTCTCAGGGCCCAGGTTATATCTGGACAGATCCACTCTCAGAGCCCAGGTTATATCTGGACAGATCTACTCTCAGGGCCCAGGTTATATCTGGACAGATCTACTCTCAGGGCCCAGGGGCCCAGGTTATATCTGGAGAGATCTACTCTCAGGGCCCAGGTTATATCTGGACAGATCTATTCTCAGGGCCCAGGGGCCCAGGTTATATCTGGACAGATCTATTCTCAGGGCCCAGGGGCCCAGGTTATATCTGGACAGATCTATTCTCAGGGCCCAGGTTATATCTGGACAGATCTACTCTCAGGGCCCAGGTTATATCTGGACAGATCTATTCTCAGGGCCCAGGTTATATCTGGACAGGTTTACTCTCAGGGCCCAGGTTATATCTGGAGAGATCTACTCTCAGGGCCCAGGTTATATCTGGACAGATCTATTCTCAGGGCCCAGGTTATATCTGGACAGATCTACTCTCAGGGCCCAGGTTATATCTGGACAGATCTATTCTCAGGGCCCAGGTTATATCTGGACAGATCTACTCTCAGGGCCCAGGTTATATCTGGACAGATCTATTCTCAGGGCCCAGGTTATATCTGGACAGATCTATTCTCAGGGCCCAGGGGCCCAGGTTATATCTGGACAGGTTTACTCTCAGGGCCCAGGTTATATCTGGAGAGATCTACTCTCAGGGCCCAGGTTATATCTGGACAGATCTATTCTCAGGGCCCAGGTTATATCTGGACAGATCTACTCTCAGGGCCCAGGTTATATCTGGACAGATCTACTCTCAGGGCCCAGGTTATATCTGTACAGGTTTACTCTCAGGGCCCAGGGGCCCAGGTTATATCTGGACAGATCTATTCTCAGGGCCCAGGGGCCCAGGTTATATCTGGACAGGTTTACTCTCAGGGCCTAGGTTATATCTGGACAGAGATGATTTGTTGTCTCTTTCTTCAGGTCTGGCTCTGGACCGATACACCCACTTCACCTCTCCCATCCGTCGCTATGCCGACATGATCGTCCACCGCCTGCTCACCGCAGCCATCGCCATGGAGAAAGGGGCGGGGCCAGCCAAGGCCTTAGCCAGTAACAAAGAGTTGGAGGAGGTGGCTCAGCAAATCAACAACAAGAACAGGGTCAGTATCGTAGCAATACCAAACATCCACAATAGCATTAAAAACGAAATAAAGATCCAATGAGATAAGAGAAGATATCATTCATCTCCAAACGGACGACTTGGGGGTGATGAAGACCTAAGGGTCAACGTTGTTTCAATAAATGACATGGGAGCATAGAGCACAGTGTGTGGAGTCTTTTACTGTAGAAAATACCCTGTGAGGATGCTTATCTGCTGACATTGACCCCTGCACTCCAACCTCTACCCTCTGACCCCATAGGCAGCACAGCATGCCCAGAAGGTGTCCACAGAGCTATTCCAGTGCCTCTACTTCAGAGACAAAGACCCAGAGACAGACGATCGCTGTGTGGCCGACGCGGTCATCTACACCATCAGAGCCAACGGCATGCTGGTCTTCATACCACAGTAAGGTCATCACAGTAGAGCTGGTCTCCATACCACAGTAAGGTCATCACAGTAGAGGTCATCACAGTAAGGTCATCACAGTAGAGCTGGTCTCCATACCACAGTAAGGTCATCACAGTAGAGGTCATCACAGTAAGGTCATCACAGTAAGGTCATAACAGTAGAACTGGTCCCAGATCAGTTGGTGCTGTCTTACCAACTCATATGGTCATTGCCAACCAGTAAATCATAGGAGTTGACAAGACAGCACAAATAGATCTGAGACCAGGCTAGCATTGAACTGAGCAAAAACATACAGTAGAAATCACTACAGGGATTTATGTTGAGATATTAATCAAACAAATATCCATAAATAGGTTGATTTAAAAAGAGTACCGTAAACACACTGACAACTGTGTGTGTTCCCAGGTATGGCCTGAAGGGGGCAGTGTACCTGAAGAACAGAGAGGGCCAGGTGGTGAGTGAGAGACAAGATGGAGGATGTGACTGGCAGACTGGTTCTCTACAGAGATACCTGGACCACATCACTACCACTACTGCTGCTGGCACCTCAACCTTCAACCTGTTCCAACACATCACCGTGAGTTCTACACAATTACTTTACAATTACTTTAGACTCTTTGTGAATACAGGCCCCGAGGGGGCCCACGTTCCTCCTGGAGAGCGATCTTCCTGCAGGATTTTGTTCCCGCCCTACTCTAACACCTCTGATTCGTCTAACCAGCTGTTCCTCAGGCTTCAGATCTTAACAGTTGAACTAATGCTAGTTCTACCCCCCCCCCCCCGTCCCCCTCTTCCCCTCAGGTGCGTATCTCAGTACAACCATCACGTTGTCACTCAGACACAATCCGTCTGGAAGTGGTCAGCAACAGGCCCCACCAGGCCCCCGAGACTCAGGTCCAGACCTCCCAGGCCCAGGGGGCGAGGGGCCGGTCCCAGCTGGTCCAGGAGGTGGTTCGGCAGGCAGAGGAGGCCTCTCAGCAGGCAGAGGAGAAGAGGGGCCAGGCCTCTAAACTGTCCGAGGAGGAGAGGGAGTTCAGACAGAGTAAATGTCCCAACCTCTACTCTCTCCTGGAGGAGGTCAGGGAGCTGGCCTTGCTGGACCTTGCTGCCTGTGGAGCAGGAGGTGGGGGTCTGGGAGCAGCCACTCAGGCTTGTGCTACGTCAGCATAGATGAGGTGGAGAAGTAGGAGAAGGAACAGGTCTGGGAGCAGCCGCTCAGGCTTGTGCTACGTCAGCATAGATGAGGTGGAGAAGTAGGAGAAGGAACAGGTCTGGGAGCAGCCGCCCAGGCTTGTGCTACATCAGCATAGATGAGGTGGTGGTGGTGGAGGAGCAGGAGGCGGGGGTCTGGGAGCAGCCGCCCAGGCTTGTGCTACGTCAGCATAGATGAGGTGGAGAAGTAGGAGAAGGAACAGGTCTGGGAGCAGCCGCCCAGGCTTGTGCTACATCAGCATAGATGAGGTGGTGGTGGTGGAGGAGCAGGAGGCGGGGGTCTGGGAGCAGCCGCCCAGGCTTGTGCTACGTCAGCATAGATGAGGTGGAGAAGTAGGAGAAGGAACAGGTCTGGGAGCAGCCGCCCAGGCTTGTGCTACGTCAGCATAGATGAGGTGGAGAAGTAGGAGGAACAACAGGTCTGGGAACAGCTGCTCAGCCCTGTGATACACCAACATGGATGAGCTGGTGGAGGAGCAGGGAGGAACAACAGGTCTGGGAACAGCTGCTCAGCCCTGTGATACATCAACATGGATGAGGTAGTGGTGGAGGAGCAGGGAGGAACAACAGGTCTGGGAACAGCTGCTCAGCCCTGTGATAAATCAACATGGATGAGGTAGTGGTGGAGCAGGGAGGAACAACAGGTCTGGGAACAGCTGCTCAGCCCTGTGATAAATCAACATGGATGAGTTGGTGGAGGAGCAGGGAGGAACAACAGGTCTGGGAACAGCTGCTCAGCCCTGTGATAAATCAACATGGATGAGGTGGTGGTGGAGGAGCAGGGAGGAACAACAGGTCTGGGAACAGCTGCTCAGCCCTGTGATACATCAACATGGATGAGGTGGTGGTGGAGGAGCAGGGAGGAACAACAGGTCTGGGAACAGCTGCTCAGCCCTGTGATACATCAACATGGATGAGGTGGTGGTGGAGGAGCAGGGAGGAACAACAGGTCTGGGAACAGCTGCTCAGCCCTGTGATACATCAACATGGATGAGGTGGTGGTGGAGGAGCAGGGAGGAACAACAGGTCTGGGAACAGCTGCTCAGCCCTGTGATACACCAACATGGATGAGGTGGTGGTGGAGGAGCAGGGAGGAACAACAGGTCTGGGAACAGCTGCTGTGGTCTGCGGTACATCAGCATAGAACACCATAAAACTTCTGATTGTGGGTCAGGTTATTGTGGAGGAGCGGGGCGTTTGAAGAGTAAGGACGTGCAGGAGGCAAAGTAGCAGGTCAACATCAGCATCAAACTTTTAACACTGACTCAGGATCAGATTGTGGTGCTTTTCATGGACTTGCAGACAGACCCTCTGGACGGACCATCTTACTATACATCCTGGGTGTTATCACCATGGTTACCAGACTCTACTTAGGTACATCTTTAGTCTTATTTGAAAAATGAACAGATGATTGAAGTTGTGAGATGAGACGGATGCATGTAATATTATATACATGAATATACACACTGATTCAGGAACAGCTCTCAACAGGACCGTTACCATAGAAACATCTGGAGCAAGCAGCAGCAGCTCTGGTCTTAACTAAACAGGACAGTTACCATGGAAACAACACATGGAACAAACAGCAGCTCTGGTCTCAACAGGACAGGACAGTTACCATAGAAACAACACCTGGAACAAGCAGCTACAGTTTTTACCAAACATTTCTCATTTTCTGTATTTGATTGAACACATTGGGGAGATGTAGAATAGATTCCACACAAATCGATTCTCAGGCCATCGTTTTTACACTGAACTGTATAATGACATCTGGCACTGAGAACAATGTCATTGTACAGCCTGGTATTGTATTTTAACCTAAATATATTTTTGTAATATTTTTGGCAGTTGTGGAAAAACAAGTATTTTCAAGTGCTCTATTCCATTGTATGTTTTAAATGAATTAAAGTGCATTACCAAACCTGACAGTTGAACAGTGAAATGTTTATTGATCTGGGTGAAGATCGTATCATGCTGCTCAGTCAACTGTCCACAAGGCTCCAGGTAAGTACGTTTACATTGTAAGGGAACCTTAATTAAATAGACCTGTCTTTACCCAACACAGAGGGGAATCTTAATTAAATAGACCTGTCTTTACCCAACACAGAGGGGAACCTTAATTAAATAGACCTGTCTTTACCCAACACAGAGGGGAATCTTAATTAAATAGACCTGTCTTTACCCAACACAGAGGGGAATCTTAATTAAATAGACCTGTCTTTACCCAACACAGAGGGAATCTTAATTAAATAGACCTGTCTTTACCCAACACAGAGGGGAACCTTAATTAAATAGACCTGTCTTTACCCAACACAGAGGGAATCTTAATTAAATAGACCTGTCTTTACCCAACACAGAGGGGAATCTTAATTAAAGACCTGTCTTTACCCAACACAGAGGGGAACCTTAATTAAATAGACCTGTCTTTACCCAACACAGAGGGGAATCTTAATTAAATAGACCAGTCTTTACCCAACACAGAGGGAATCTTAATTAAATAGACCTGTCTTTACCCAACACAGAGGGAATCTTAATTAAATAGACCTGTCTTTACCCAACACAGAGGGGAACCTTAATTAAATAGACCTGTCTTTACCCGACACAGAGGGGAATCTTAATTAAATAGACCTGTCTTTACCCAACACAGAGGGGAATCTTAATTAAATAGACCTGTCTTTACCCAACACAGAGGGGAATCTTAATTAAATAGACCTGTCTTTACCCAACACAGAGGGAATCTTAATTAAATAGACCTGTCTTTACCCAACACAGAGGGAATCTTAATTAAATAGACCTGTCTTTACCCAACACAGAGGGGAACCTTAATTAAATAGACCTGTCTTTACCCAACACAGAGGGGAATCTTAATTAAAGACCAGTCTTTACCCAACACAGAGGGAATCTTAATTAAAGACCTGTCTTTACCCAACACAGAGGGGAATCTTAATTAAATAGACCTGTCTTTACCCAACACAGAGGGGAATCTTAATTAAAGACCTGTCTTTACCCAACACAGAGGGGAATCTTAATTAAATAGACCTGTCTTTACCCAACACAGAGGGAATCTTAATTAAATAGACCTGTCTTTACCCAACACAGAGGGGAACCTTAATTAAATAGACCTGTCTTTACCCAACACAGAGGGGAATCTTAATTAAATAGACCAGTCCTTACCCAACACAGAGGGTCCAGGAACCTTAATTAAATAGACCAGTCTTTACCCAACACAGAGGGGAATCTTAATTAAATAGACCTGTCTTTACCCAACAGAGGGGAATCTTAATTAAATAGACCTGTCTTTACCCAACACAGAGGGAATCTTAATTAAATAGACCTGTCTTTACCCAACAGAGGGGAATCTTAATTAAATAGACCTGTCTTTACCCAACACAGAGGGGAATCTTAATTAAATAGACCTGTCTTTACCAAACACAGAGGGGCCAGGGAACCTTAATTAAATAGACCTGTCTTTACCCAACACAGAGGGGAATCTTAATTAAATAGACCTGTCTTTACCCAACACAGAGGGGAACCTTAATTAAATAGACCTGTCTTTACCCAACACAGAGGGGAATCTTAATTAAATAGACCAGTCCTTACCCAACACAGAGGGTCCAGGGAACCTTAATTAAATAGACCAGTCTTTACCCAACACAGAGGGGAATCTTAATTAAATAGACCTGTCTTTACCCAACAGAGGGGAATCTTAATTAAATAGACCTGTCTTTACCCAACACAGAGGGGAATCTTAATTAAATAGACCTGTCTTTACCCAACACAGAGGGGCCAGGGAACCTTAATTGAATAGACCTTTCTTTACCCAACACAGAGGGGAATCTTAATTAAATAGACCTGTCTTTACCCAACAGAGGGGAATCTTAATTAAATAGACCTTTCTTTACCCAACACAGAGGGGAATCTTAATTAAATAGACCTTTCTTTACCCAACACAAAGGGACCAGGGAACCTTAAATAGCCCTTATGATGAGGTGTTTTCTACGGCTGGCGATGTGTTTTGTATGGCTGGTGATGAGGTGTTTTGTATGGCTGGTGATGAGGTGTTTTGTATGGCTGGTGATGAGGTGTTTTGTATGGCTGGTGATGAGGTGTTTTGTATGGCTGGTGATGAGGTGTTTTGTATGGCTGGTGATGAGGTGTTTTGTATGGCTGGTGATGAGGCGTTTTGTATGGCTGGTGATGAGGCGTTTTGTATGGCTGGTGATGAGGCGTTTTGTATGGCTGGTGATGAGGCGTTTTGTATGGCTGGTGATGAGGCGTTTTGTATGGCTGGTGATGAGGCGTTTTGTATGGCTGGTGATGAGGCGTTTTGTATGGCTGGTGATGAGGCGTTTTGTATGGCTGGTGATGAGGTGTTTTGTATGGCTGGTGATGAGGTGTTTTGTATAGCTGGTGATGAGGTGTTTTGTATGGCTGGTGATGAGGTGTTTTGTATGGCTGGTGATGAGGTGTTTTGTATGGCTGGTGATGAGGTGTTTTGTATGGCTGGTGATGTGTTTTCTACGGCTGGCGATGTGTTTTGTACGGCTGGTGATGAGGTGTTTTGTACGGCTGGTGATGAGGTGTTTTCTACGGCTGGCGATGTGTTTTGTATGGCTGGTGATGAGGTGTTTTGTATAGCTGGTGATGAGGTGTTTTGTATGGCTGGTGATGAGGTGTTTTGTATGGCTGGTGATGAGGTGTTTTGTATGGCTGGTGATATGTTTTGTATGGCTGGTGATATGTTTTGTATGGCTGGTGATGAGGTGTTTTGTATAGCTGGTGATGAGGCGTTTTGTATGGCTGGTGATGAGGTGTTTTGTATAGCTGGTGATGAGGTGTTTTGTATGGCTGGTGATGAGGTGTTTTGTATGGCTGGTGATGAGGTGTTTTGTATGGCTGGTGATGAGGTGTTTTGTATGGCTGGTGATGAGGTGTTTTGTATGGCTGGTGATGAGGTGTTTTGTATGGCTGGTGATGAGGTGTTTTGTATGGCTGGTGATGAGGCGTTTTGTATGGCTGGTGATGAGGCGTTTTGTATGGCTGGTGATGAGGCGTTTTGTATGGCTGTTGATGAGGCGTTTTGTATGGCTGGTGATGAGGCGTTTTGTATGGCTGGTGATGAGGCGTTTTGTATGGCTGGTGATGAGGCGTTTTGCTCAGAAAAGCAACAATGAAAGGAAACAGGACATCAGCACGACAACAAGATGTTTGGCCCGTATGGCAACATTTATTAGAGAGTAAAAATGGTTGACAACACATGACCATGTTTTAGATTTGTATAAACTTAATTGAAAATGTACTTGAACAGAGAGAAAACATCCTCAGATGAGTTGTCAGTCCTTGAAGACAGCGTCCCTTGGTGCTGGGTGAGTATGTATGCAGACAGTTGGAGCCATGGATGTGGAGGGAGTTCTGTGTGTGTCTCAGGCCCTGCTGTCGTTGCTCATCACAGGGACAGGGCTGACTACAGCTCCCTCACACACCAGGGAGTCAGCGGTTCTGTGTGTGTCTCAGGCCCTGCTGTCGTTGCTCATCACATGAACAGGGCTGACTACAGCTCCCTCACACACCAGGGAGTCAGCGGTTCTGTGTGTGTCTCAGGCCCTGCTGTCGTTGCTCATCACATGAACAGGGCTGACTACAGCTCCCTCACACACCAGGGAGTCAGCGGTTCTGTGTGTGTCTCAGGCCCTGCTGTCGTTGCTCATCACAGGGACAGGGCTGACTACAGCTCCCTCACACACCAGGGAGTCAGCGGTTCTGTGTGTGTCTCAGGCCCTGCTGTCGTTGCTCATCACAGGGACAGGGCTGACTACAGCTCCCTCACACACCAGGGAGTCAGCGGTTCTGTGTGTGTCTCAGGCCCTGCTGTCGTTGCTCATCACAGGGACAGGGCTGACTACAGCTCCCTCACACACCAGGGAGTCAGCGGTTCTGTGTGTGTCTCAGGCCCTGCTGTCGTTGCTCATCACAGGGACAGGGCTGACTACAGCTCCCTCACACACCAGGGAGTCAGCGGTTCTGTGTGTGTCTCAGGCCCTGCTGTCGTTGCCCATCACAGGGACAGGGCTGGCTACAGCTCCCTCACACACCAGGGAGTCAGCGGTTCTGTGTGTGTCTCAGGCCCTGCTGTCGTTGCCCATCACATGAACAGGGCTGGCTACAGCTCCCTCACACACCAGGGAGTCAGCGGTTCTGTGTGTGTCTCAGGCCCTGCTGTCGTTGCTCATCACATGAACAGGGCTGGCTACAGCTCCCTCACACACCAGGGAGTCAGCGGTTCTGTGTGTGTCTCAGGCCCTGCTGTCGTTGCTCATCACATGAACAGGGCTGGCTACAGCTCCCTCACACACCAGGGAGTCAGCGGTTCTGTGTGTGTCTCAGGCCCTGCTGTCGTTGCTCATCACAGGGACAGGGCTGGCTACAGCTCCCTCACACACCAGGGAGTCAGCGGTTCTGTGTGTGTCTCAGGCCCTGCTGTCGTTGCTCATCACATGAACAGGGCTGACTACAGCTCCCTCACACACCAGGGAGTCAGCGGTTCTGTGTGTGTCTCAGGCCCTGCTGTCGTTGCTCATCACATGAACAGGGCTGACTACAGCTCCCTCACACACCAGGGAGTCAGCGGTTCTGTGTGTGTCTCAGGCCCTGCTGTCGTTGCTCATCACATGAACAGGGCTGACTACAGCTCCCTCACACACCAGGGAGTCAGCGGTTCTGTGTGTGTCTCAGGCCCTGCTGTCGTTGCTCATCACATGAACAGGGCTGACTACAGCTCCCTCACACACCAGGGAGTCAGCGGTTCTGTGTGTGTCTCAGGCCCTGCTGTCGTTGCTCATCACAGGGACAGGGCTGGCTACAGCTCCCTCACACACCAGGGAGTCAGCGGTTCTGTGTGTGTCTCAGGCCCTGCTGTCGTTGCTCATCACTGGAACAGGGCTGACTACAGCTCCCCACACACCAGGGAGTCAGCGGTTCTGTGTGTGTCTCAGGCCCTGCTGTCGTTGCTCATCACAGGGACAGGGCTGACTACAGCTCCCTCACACACCAGGGAGTCAGCGGTTCTGTGTGTGTCTCAGGCCCTGCTGTTGTTGCTCATCACAGGGACAGGGCTGACTACAGCTCCCTCACACACCAGGGAGTCAAGCCTCAGCAGGGGAAGCCATGTTTAGAGCTCTGTCCCTGGAGCGGTCTGGCCTGCTCTGGCCCTTGTCCTCTGGGTCTCCCTGGTCCGGGTCTTCATCGTCCCCATCCTGCTGCTGCTGGCTGGGGAGGGGTGTGAGGAGGACCTGGTGGAGGGGCTGACTGGCTGGGGGAGGGGTGTGAGGAGGACCTGGTGGAGGGCTGACTGGCTGGGGGAGGGTGTGAGGAGGACCTGGTGGAGGGGCTGACTGGCTGGGAGGGTGTGAGGAGGACCTGGTGGAGGGGCTGACTGGCTGGGGAGGGGTGTGAGGAGGACCTGGTGGAGGGGCCGTCTGCTGACTGGCTGGGGGAGGGGGTGTGAGGAGGACCTGGTGGAGGGGCCGTCTGCTGACTGGCTGGGGAAGGGGTGTGAGGAGGACCTGGTGGAGGGGCCGTCTGCTGACTGGCTGGGGAAGGGGTGTGAGGAGGACCTGGTGGAGGGGCCGTCTGCTGACTGGCTGGGGAAGGGGTGTGAGGAGGACCTGGTGGAGGGGCCGTCTGCTGACTGGCTGGGGAAGGGGTGTGAGGAGGACCTGGTGGAGGGGCCGTCTGCTGACTGGCTGGGGAAGGGGTGTGAGGAGGACCTGGTGGAGGGGCCGTCTGCTGACTGGCTGGGGGAGGGGTGTGAGGAGGACCTGGTGGAGGGGCCGTCTGCTGACTGGCTGGCCATCTCCTGGGACTGGGAGGGAGAGGGTCCGTCTGCTGATTGGTTGGCCATCTCCTGGGACTGGGAGGGAGAGGGTCCGTCTGCTGATTGGTTGGCCATCTCCTGGGACTGGGAGGTAGAGGGTCCGTCTGCTGATTGGTTGGCCATCTCCTGGGACTGGGAGGGAGAGGGTCAGTCTGCTGACTGGGAGGGAGAGGGTCCGTCTGCTGACTGGGTGGCCATCTCCTGGGACTGGGAGGTAGAGGGTCCGTGTGCTGATTGGCTGGAGGCCATCTCCTGGGACTGGGAGGTAGAGGGTCCGTCTGCTGACTGGGTGGCCATCTCCTGGGACTGGGAGGTAGAGGGTCCGTGTGCTGATTGGCTGGAGGCCATCTCCTGGGACTGGGAGGGAGAGGGTCAGTCTGCTGACTGGGTGGCCATCTCCTGGGACTGGGAGGGAGAGGGTCCGTGTGCTGACTGGGAGGGAGAGGGTCCGTGTGCTGACTGGGTGGCCATCTCCTGGGACTGGGAGGTAGAGGGTCCGTGTGCTGACTGGGAGGGAGAGGGTCCGTGTGCTGACTGGGTGGCCATCTCCTGGGACTGGGAGGTAGAGGGTCCGTCTGCTGACTGGGTGGCCATCTCCTGGGACTGGGAGGGAGAGGGTCCGTCTGCTGATTGGTTGGCCATCTCCTTGGAGCCATCTGAGAGGGAGGGAGACACTTTATTGCCCTCCATCAAGGGTAAAATGAAAATGTATGTATTGGATTGTCAACAATGCAGCACATGTAGTTAGTCAGTGTGATTGACAGGATCAGCGCATCACTGATCTACAAAATCATCTCGCATCCCAAATAGATTAGTGATTGTGCCTTGATCAGGCCGATCCTCACCAACAAGCTCAATGTCAGGTAGTTTAGATGTTTTGCACTGTACAAAATGTCTGCCTGAGCGTGATGTCGTGTCTCACCTGTGTGTTGCTGCATGAGGGCCAGTCTCCTCTCTGAGTGTGATGTCGTGTCTCACCTGTGTGTTGCTGCATGAGGGCCAGTCTCCTCTCTGAGTGTGATGTTGTGTCTGACCTGTGTGTTGCTGCATGAGGGCCAGTCTCCTCTCTGAGTGTGATGTGTCTGACCTGTGTGTTGCTGCATGAGGGCCAGTCTCCTCTCTGAGTGTGATGTGTCTGACCTGTGTGTTGCTGCATGAGGGCCAGTCTCCTCTCTGAGTGTGATGTTGTGTCTGACCTGTGTGTTGCTGCATGAGGGCCAGTCTCCTCTCTGAGTGTGATGTCGTGTCTGACCTGTGTGTTGCTGCATGAGGGCCAGTCTCCTCTCTGAGTGTGATGTTGTGTCTGACCTGTGTGTTGCTGCATGAGGGCCAGTCTCCTCTCTGAGTGTGATGT
Organism: Oncorhynchus masou masou; assembly: GCF_036934945.1. Lineage (NCBI taxonomy): Eukaryota > Metazoa > Chordata > Actinopteri > Salmoniformes > Salmonidae > Oncorhynchus > Oncorhynchus masou. The sequence continues at coordinate 51,137 of NW_027008812.1, forward strand.
CGTGTCTGACCTGTGTGTTGCTGCATGAGGGCCAGTCTCCTCTCTGAGTGTGATGTTGTGTCTGACCTGTGTGTTGCTGCATGAGGACCAGTCTCCTCTCTGAGTGTGTTGTGTCTGACCTGTGTGTTGCTGCATGAGGGCCAGTCTCCTCTCTGAGTGTGATGTGTCTGACCTGTGTGTTGCTGCATGAGGGCCAGTCTCCTCTCTGAGTGTGATGTTGTGTCTGACCTGTGTGTTGCTGCATGAGGGCCAGTCTCCTCTCTGAGTGTGATGTTGTGTCTGACCTGTGTGTTGCTGCATGTGGACCAGTCTCCTCTCTGAGTGTGATGTGTCTGACCTGTGTGTTGCTGCATGAGGGCCAGTCTCCTCTCTGAGTGTGATGTTGTGTCTGACCTGTGTGTTGCTGCATGAGGGCCAGTCTCCTCTCTGAGTGTGTTGTGTCTGACCTGTGTGTTGCTGCATGAGGGCCAGTCGCCTCTCTGAGTGTGATGTGTCTGACCTGTGTGTTGCTGCATGAGGGCCAGTCTCCTCTGAGTGTGTTGTGTCTGACCTGTGTGTTGCTGCATGAGGGCCAGTCTCCTCTCTGAGTGTGTTGTGTCTGACCTGTGTGTTGCTGCATGAGGGCCAGTCGCCTCTCTGAGTGTGTTGTGTCTGACCTGTGTGTTGCTGCATGAGGGCCAGTCGCCTCTCTGAGTGTGTTGTGTCTGACCTGTGTGTTGCTGCATGAGGGCCAGTCTCCTCTCTGAGTGTGTTGTGTCTGACCTGTGTGTTGCTGCATGAGGGCCAGTCGCCTCTCTGAGTGTGATGTTGTGTCTGACCTGTGTGTTGCTGCATGAGGGCCAGTCTCCTCTCTGAGTGTGATGTTGTGTCTGACCTGTGTGTTGCTGCATGCGGGCCAGTCTCCTCTCCAAGGCAAGCCGTTTGTTGAGTTCTATACGTCTCTGCTGCTCTTCTGTCAGGGAGGGGGCTGGGGTGGAGTGGACCGGGCCAGCCTGGGAGGACGGGAACAGGGAGGGAGCAGCGGCAGGGGTAGAGGGGACCCGTCCTGGGGGGTCTTCAGGGAAACCTCCGTCTCCAAACGGGTCTGGGTCGTCATGGTTGACGACACGTCCGTCTCTCGACGCCGCGGTGTCGTCCTCACCTGGATCAATGGATGTGCCAGATAAAATACTGAATGCCGAATCTCATTTTGTAAAATCAGTTCATGACTGCGATAAACCAATACAAATCTACTACTACATCAAATCTACCCCTAGACACTTCTATTGATCTGGGACTGTGTCATATCTACCTCTAGACACTACTATTGATCTGGGACTGTGTCCTATCTACCCCTAGACACTACTATTGATCTGGGACTGTGTCCTATCTACCTCTAGACACCACTATTGATCTGGGACTGTGTCATATCTACCTCTAGACACTACTATTGATCTGGGACTGTGTCCTATCTACCTCTAGACACCACTATTGATCTGGGACTGTGTCCTATCTACCTCTAGACACTACTACTATTGATCTGGGACTGTGTCATATCTACCTCTAGACACTACTACTACTATTGATCAGGGACTGTGTCCTATCTACCTCTAGACACTACTATTGATCTGGGACTGTGTCCTATCTACCTCTAGACACTACTATTGATCTGGGACTGTGTCCTATCTACCTCTAGACACTACTATTGATCTGGGACTGTGTCATATCTACCTCTAGACACTACTATTGATCTGGGACTGTGTCCTATCTACCCCTAGACACTACTATTGATCTGGGACTGTGTCCTATCTACCTCTAGACACTACTATTGATCTGGGACTGTGTCCCATCTACCCCTAGACACTACTATTGATCTGGGACTGTGTCCTATCTACCCCTAGACACTACTATTGATCTGGGACTGTGTCATATCTACCTCTAGACACTACTATTGATCTGGGACTGTGTCCTATCTACCTCTAGACACTACTATTGATCTGGGACTGTGTCCTATCTACCCCTAGACACCACTATTGATCTGGGACTGTGTCATATCTACCTCTAGACACTACTATTGATCTGGGACTGTGTCATATCTACCTCTAGACACTACTATTGATCTGGGACTGTGTCCTATCTACCCCTAGACACTACTATTGATCTGGGACTGTGTCCTATCTACCCCTAGACACTACTATTGATCTGGGACTGTGTCATATCTACCCCTAGACACCACTATTGATCTGGGACTGTGTCCTATCTACCTCTAGACACCACTATTGATCTGGGACTGTGTCATATCTACCTCTAGACACTACTATTGATCTGGGACTGTGTCATATCTACCTCTAGACACTACTATTGATCTGGGACTGTGTCATATCTACCTCTAGACACTACTATTGATCTGGGACTGTGTCATATCTACCCCTAGACACTACTATTGATCTGGGACTGTGTCATATCTACCTCTAGACACTACTATTGATCTGGGACTGTGTCCTATCTACCCCTAGACACTACTATTGATCTGGGACTGTGTCCTATCTACCCCTAGACACTACTATTGATCTGGGACTGTGTCCTATCTACCTCTAGACACCACTATTGATCTGGGACTGTGTCCTATCTACCTCTAGACACCACTATTGATCTGGGACTGTGTCCTATCTACCTCTAGACACCACTATTGATCTGGGACTGTGTCATATCTACCTCTAGACACCACTATTGATCTGGGACTGTGTCCTATCTACCTCTAGACACTACTATTGATCTGGGACTGTGTCCTATCTACCTCTAGACACCACTATTGATCTGGGACTGTGTCCTATCTACCTCTAGACACCACTATTGATCTGGGACTGTGTCATATCTACCTCTAGACACTACTATTGATCTGGGACTGTGTCATATCTACCTCTAGACACTACTACTACTATTGATCAGGGACTGTGTCCTATCTACCTCTAGACACTACTATTGATCTGGGACTGTGTCCTATCTACCTCTAGACACTACTATTGATCTGGGACTGTGTCCTATCTACCTCTAGACACCACTATTGATCTGGGACTGTGTCCTATCTACCTCTAGACACCACTATTGATCTGGGACTGTGTCCTATCTACCTCTAGACACTACTATTGATCTGGGACTGTGTCATATCTACCCCTAGACACTACTATTGATCTGGGACTGTGTTATCTCTACCTCTAGACACTACTATTGATCTGGGACTGTGTCCTATCTACCTCTAGACACTACTATTGATCTGGGACTGTGTCATATCTACCCCTAGACACTACTATTGATCTGGGACTGTGTTATCTCTACCTCTAGACACTACTATTGATCTGGGACTGTGTCCTATCTACCTCTAGACACTACTATTGATCTGGGACTGTGTTATATCTACCTCTAGACACTACTATTGATCTGGGACTGTGTCCTATCTACCTCTAGACACTACTATTGATCTGGGACTGTGTTATATCTACCCCTAGACACTACTATTGATCTGGGACTGTGTCCTATCTACCTCTAGACACTACTATTGATCTGGGACTGTGTCCCATCTACCTCTAGACACTACTATTGATCTGGGACTGTGTCCCATCTACCTCTAGACACTACTATTGATCTGGGACTGTGTCCCATCTACCTCTAGACACTACTATTGATCTGGGACTGTGTCATATCTACCTCTAGACACTACTATTGATCTGGGACTGTGTTATATCTACCTCTAGACACTACTATTGATCTGGGACTGTGTCCTATCTACCTCTAGACACCACTATTGATCTGGGACTGTGTCCTATCTACCTCTAGACACCACTATTGATCTGGGACTGTGTCCTAACTACCCCTAGACACTACTATTGATCTGGGACTGTGTCATATCTACCCCTAGACACTACTATTGATCTGGGACTGTGTCCTATCTACCTCTAGACACCACTATTGATCTGGGACTGTGTCCTATCTACCTCTAGACACTACTATTGATCTGGGACTGTGTCATATCTACCCCTAGACACTACTATTGATCTGGGACTGTGTCATATCTACCCCTAGACACTACTATTGATCTGGGACTGTGTCATATCTACCCCTAGACACCACTATTGATCGGGGACTGTGTGTGTTAAGCGTCTCAGAGTAGGAGTTCTGATCTCGGATCAGGTCCTCCCTGTAGGTATAATCTTATTCACAGGTTGTGTACAAGGCAAAACTGATCCTAAAATCAGCACTCCCACTCTGAGTCACTTGACACGTACTGAATCCTTTCTGACACTAAATGTAGTTGGTGGCGTTGTCCTCTCACCGTCGTCTCCTACGAAGTCTTCATGTATCAGCGGCATGTCCAACCGTATTCTCTTCAGACACGTCTGGAAAACAAAACATTCAGACCTTACTGCTTCCACTGACACCACCACACCTCCAGATGTTGGTTAGAACAACAAGGGCCTGTCAGTCTGACCTGCATGTTGGTTATAACAACAAGGGCCTGTCAGTCTGACCTGCATGTTGGTTATAACAACAAGGGCCTGTCAGTCTGACCTGGGTGTTGGTTAGAACAACAAGGGCCTGTCAGTCTGACCTGGGTGTTGGTTTGAACAACAAGGGCCTGTCAGTCTGACCTGGGTGTTGGTTAGAACAACAAGGGCCTGTCAGTCTGACCTGGGTGTTGGTTTGAACAACAAGGGCCTGTCAGTCTGACCTGGGTGTTGGTTAGAACAACAAGGGCCTGTCAGTCTGACCTACGTGTTGGTTATAACAACAAGGGCCTGTCAGTCTGACCTACGTGTTGGTTATAACAACAAGGGCCTGTCAGTCTGACCTGGGTGTTGGTTAGAACAACAAGGGCCTGTCAGTCTGACCTGGGTGTTGGTTTGAACAACAAGGGCCTGTCAGTCTGACCTGGGTGTTGGTTAGAACAACAAGGGCCTGTCAGTCTGACCTGGGTGTTGGTTTGAACAACAAGGGCCTGTCAGTCTGACCTGGGTGTTGGTTAGAACAACAAGGGCCTGTCAGTCTGACCTACGTGTTGGTTATAACAACAAGGGCCTGTCAGTCTGACCTACGTGTTGGTTATAACAACAAGGGCCTGTCAGTCTGACCTGGGTGTTGGTTAGAACAACAAGGGCCTGTCAGTCTGACCTGGGTGTTGATTATAACAACAAGGGCCTGTCAGTTTGACCTGGCTGTTGATTAGAACAACAAGAGCCTGCCAGTCTGACCTGGACTTCTTTCTTGCTGCCCAGCGTCTCCAGTTTGTCTATGAAGTCTTCAAACTGCAGTTTGGGGTACAGCCTGTGAGCCCAGTTCTCCATCCTCTGCATCAGCCCCCGCAAGTCCTCAGCCTGGTGGAAAACACACACACATCAACACCCTTTGGCTGCTGTGGGAGTCAACTGGGTAACCTTTAGCCAAACATCGACGCCTTTCACTTTGAGTGACAAAAACAGACAAAACAGACCCATCTGCCCAACAGAGACACAACACTTGAATCTGCTGTTAGCCTTTACCTCGTGTCCTTTGCCTTTGAAATGAACGTTGTCAAACAGGGAGCGAAGAGCCGGAAGTCCTCTTTCTGATGTCAGCCTGGAGGAAAACATGTGAACAAAAACACCGGCTATTGAACTTCCACACATCAAACAGCTCTGCAATGTTGCTGCAAAGACAAAGAGAATCAACAATGATTTGATCATCAAAACCTTTGTGTGTTTTTTTTTTAAATTCCTTTGGTTGTAACAGAACAGGGACAATATGCCAAAACCAGACATCGATTTTCATGGTCGGGCATAAATGAGCGTTTGGATTAGGAAAGTTCTCTCTCATGACCTGTACAAGCTATAATGTTGAATAAAATTATATTTGAACTTACTTTACCGGTTGTGTGTGGTTGGTCATTTTTGTGTGTTTGGTTGGTCATTTTTATTTTAAATTTTATATTTGATATTATTTATTGATATTAAACTGATTGTGTCAGAAGGTCGAGTACGGCATTAGTCATGTAAACACCTTACTCCGCTTATCTTAAATCGGCGTGAGGTCATAATTGAAGTAAACCGACGCCAATTAAAACACCTGCCTTTCTGAGCCATCTTTCAAATGATTAGGATGTGTACACATCTTAAACCGGCGTCCCAGTGGTGTGTTTGATCTGCACCTGTGCTGACACCAGCCGAGAGCCTCCCTCTTGTTCCAGTGGTGTGTTTGATCTGCACCTGTGCTGACACCAGCCGAGAGCCTCCCTTTTGTTCCAGTGGTGTGTTTGATCTGCACCTGTGCTGACACCAGCCGAGAGCCTCCCTCTTGTTCCAGTGGTGTGTTTGATCTGCACCTGTGCTGACACCAGCCGAGAGCCTCCCATTTGTTCCAGTGGTGTGTTTGATCTGCCCCTGTGCTGACACCAGCCGAGAGCCTCCCTCTTGTTCCAGTGGTGTGTTTGATCTGCACCTGTGCTGACACCAGCCGAGAGCCTCCCTCTTGTTCCAGTGGTGTGTTTAAATCTGCCCCTGTGCTGACACCAGCCGAGAGCCTCCCTCTTTAGTGAAGTGAGTTAGGAACAACTGAATATACGTGTTTTTTAGAAATAGTTCTCACGTACAAACTTTATAATGTCCCAACTCAGAATCAAATATGCTTCTCAAAAAAAAATAACATGTTCGCTGTGGTATAATGTTAATTTAGACTGGTGCTGTTCTGCATTTATCAGAGAGACGTCAGGGAGCCTTTGTCAGACGTCTCCCTGGAAACGGGGTTATTAGGAGAAATCCTTATTTTTTACAAAGCATGTAAACATTTTTAAATTGACCCATTATAATTTGACGATCCATAATAAATCACATTATCGTGTGCATGTAACCGTACTCAGTATATCCACAAGAAAGTAGAATTACACAACATCGCTGGTTGTGCCGTTCATATTTCACCTGATGCATGCAGGAGACACAGGCACACTGGCCCAGCCTGTTGACATGGTTCTGCTACATGCACACTGGCCCAGCCTGTTGACATGGTTCTGCTACATGCACACTGGCCCAGCCCGTTGACATGGTTCTGCTACATGCACACTGGCCCAGCCTGTTGACATGGTTCTGCTACATGCACACTGGCCCAGCCTGTTGACATGGTTCTGCTACATGCACACTGGTCCAGCCTGTTGACATGGTTCTGCTACATGCACACTGGCCCAGCCTGTTGACATGGTTCTGCTACATGCACACTGGTCCAGCCTGTTGACATGGTTCTGCTACATGCACACTGGCCCAGCCTGTTCACATGGCTCTGCTACATGCTTCACGTGATAGAAATCTGAACACACTACCAGCGCTTTGATCAGTTGATGTAATTATTAACTTTCCTGTGAAATATATTGTCCCACATTTCTACCATCAAATCGACCAGCCACACAGACAACCGGTAAAGTACGTGACAATATAACTGTATTCAACATTCTGGCCTGTAGAGGTTCCTGATCCAAACGCTCATTTATGCCCGTCTCCAGGCTAATACACACGTACCTCTGAGAGTCCAGTTTGGGCTGTGGTCTCTTGACGCCTCTCCTCTTGGCAGCAGGGACTTGCAGCTTGGAGATCTCCTCCCTCCTCCCCTGACAACATCAACAGCCATCAATGTCTACCCATTATATTGTCTGTGATGTCAGTAAGCAGGAAGTCTCCCAGCTGTGTTTATAATAACAATAATGATGTCTTATCTATATCTACCCATTATATTGTCTGTGATGTCAGTAAGCAGGAAGTCTCCCAGCTGTGATTATAATATTAATAATGATAATAATAATGTATTATCTATATCTACCCATTATATTGTCTGTGATGTCAGTAAGCAGGAAGTCTCCCAGCTGTGTATATAATAACAATAATAATAACAATAATGATGTCTTATCTATATCTACCCATTATATTGTCTGATGTCAATAAGCAGGAAGTCTCCCAGCTGTGTTTATAATAACAATAATGATGTCTTATCTATATCTACCCATTATATTGTCTGATGTCAATAAGCAGGAAGTCTCCCAGCTGTGTTTATAATAACAATAATGATGATGATGTCATATCAGTCTACCTGTAGACACACAGGTTTGTGTTGGGTATTGTGTGTCTAGTCTGGTCCCAGATCATCATAAGCATGACAGCAACCATGGCAGTCGGCAAAATAGCACAACCAGATCTGAAACCAGGCTAGGTACTGGTGAACTCCAGTTGTCATTGTCCTCACCTGTAAAAGGATCTCCTCCCTCTCCTGGTGAGAAGGGAGGGGGGAGAGGAGGAAAGGTCTCATCATCTGTGTTGTCATAGTCAGGAATGTCAAACAAGCCATTCTCCATCGGATCAACCATGGTTCCTTTATCACCGGGCTCCTGCAAGGAAGAAGAGTGGGATTACATTTGACGTTTTATAGTCATTTTCACGAGTACAGTGAAATGCCTTTCTTGACAAACTCTTTTCGCAACAATGCAGTAATAAATATATAGCACTATAAAATATATAAAAACACAAGATAGAAGACTGGGAAAGAAGGTAAGCTATATATATACAGCTACCATAACTTCACCTCGCTCTCCTGTCTCCCCTCTACAGTCGTCGGCCATTGTGGCTGCCCTCTACAGTCGTCGGCCATTGTGGCTCCCCTCTACAGTCGTCGGCCATTGTGGCTCCCCTCTACAGTCGTCGGCCATTGTGGCTCCCCTCTACAGTCGTCGGCCATTGTGGCTCCCCTCTACAGTCGTCGGCCATTGTGGCTCCCCTCTGGCAGTCGTCGGGCCATTGTGGCTCCCCTCTACAGTCGTCGGCCATTGTGGCTCCCCTCTACAGTCGTCGGCCATCCCCTCTACAGTCGTCGGCCATTGTGGCTCCCCTCTACAGTCGTAGGCCATTGTGCCTCCCCTCTACAGTCGTAGGCCATTGTGCCTCCCCCTACAATCCCAACGTTGTGTTTTAATGTTTAGAAAATTGAATAATCGTCACTTGCGATACGGCTTTGGGCTTCTGTCTACAGGTGTGTACTAGCTGTAGTTAGCTACCGTTGTCCCCGTCGCTTCCTTCTTCTGTGGGATTTATCGGCGGCATCCAACGTTATGGTGTATTACCGACACCTACTGTACTGGAGAGCCTCTGCCTACCAGAGTCATAGCTTTAAAATGGACAAATAGAAGAACAAACAGAGATTCCTGCAGCAGTTTTGAACAGCTCTACAGCTATGGGTGCCTCTATCCGATTAACCTCCACACAGGTGTTGGAGCATGGTATATGGCTAATTAGCCCAGGTTGTTGCCTCGTCTTCCGTAAACAAGCGCTGTAACATGGAGAAATGGCCGTGTGGGGAACACTAACAGGGCACGTATCAACTACATTGTGACACATATTTATCGTTGATATGAAAGATAAGGTCCTTATATTCTTCCAAAACATCGACGCGTGTTAAATGTTCAGACTGAGCGTTGGGATCGTAAAACTCCCTCCTTGTAGAAAACGCCTTCGTCCAATGACTTATGTGTAATGTATTGGAACAGGACTAAGATACATGTTGTAACACTGGCTTCTGCACCGGACTTACAGCCAGTGTCATTCTTGAGTTTTACTAGCTAAAACTTGGGTTTATATGACCTAACTTAGCCAAGGTAGCTAACTAGGTGCAATATTAGCTACACACATCAAAGCGTGAGGAATCAACGTTTTCAACACATATAAACAGACAGTCGTAACCCGAATAAAAACCCAGACTTCTAGATAGATTGGCTAGCAGCTAACTTAATTTATCCAGCTTTCATGAGTAACCTACTGTAGATATAGTGTAGTAGTTCGTTACCGCGCTATGCTAACCTGCTAGCTAGTTGTTGTTGTTTGTTGCGGGGAAACTGATAAGATTCAACAAATTAACCGAAATCCCATCAATGTGATGCGGGAAATATATCATGAAACAGTGTCGTCGTTAGTATGTGGAGAATAACTGTAGCCGGGGCGCTTTACCTGGCAAATAAACAGTTGCTATTCCAGCGGCTCCTGTGTTATTTTCGTTCGTCCACTTCTTGTCTTCTGCCGGGTTTTACAATGAACCAATCAACTGTTTGCTTCCTTGTACCAAGAGCCAATCATGTGTCGTCAAAACTATCCGTTCGTGTTGGGAATAGAAACGTTTTTTTTTTGGTTACACTGCCCTCTTCTGTAAATGTCTGGAATGTTATGTAAGTGACTGTTTTGTTGATTTCCACCTTATTAGACATAGCTACCAAAGTAACTGCTTTTAACAAACTGTTGGCCTATTCTAACTGTTTTGTTTCAATCAAAGCATACATTTTACCTAGTGGCGTGCCACATGAGAGAAATGCGACCATTCGCACAATCAACCTGAAATTACGTGATGTTTTTTTTGTCTTGGAGTAGCGGTATACTACGCTATTATATTCAATTCTGTTAATTAGAATAATAATTACGGAGAAGCTGCATTTCCCGAATTCTCTGGAACCCTCGTCCCAATAGCAACATATCTGAGCTTCTGCAGTGCAGAATTATCTACATTACACACCTTCTCTGATCTACAGAGAATTACAGGCTACTCTGGTGAATGATGTTGTTTAATAAAGTCAGATCAAATAACACATGGTCAAGGTTACCCTCCTCGCTCCTTCGTATTCAAAAGTAACAGTCGGTATCTTGTGTGGCCACCAGCTGCATTAAGTACTGTTGTGCATCTCCTCCTCGTGGACTGCACCAGATTTACCCGTTTTTGATGTGAGATGTTACCCCCACCAAGGCACCTGCAAGTTCCCAGACATTTCTGGGGGGAATGGCCCTAGCCCTCACCCTCTGGTCCAACAGGTCCCAGGCATGCTCAATGGGACTGAGATCTGGGATTTTCGCTAGCCATGGCAGAACACTGACATTCCTGTCTTGCAGGAAATCACGCACAGAACAAGCTGTATGGCTGGTGGCATTGTCATGCTAGAGGGTCATGTCAGGATGAGCCTGCAGGAAGGGTACCACATGAGGGAGGATGATGTCTTCCCTGTAACGCACAGCATTGAGATTGCCTGCAATGACAACAAGCTCAGCCTGATGATGCTGTGACACACCGCCCCAGACCATGATGGACCCTCCACCTCCAAATCGATCCCGCTCCAGAGTACAGGCCTCGGTGTAACGCTCATTCCTTCGACGATAAACACCAATCCTACCACCACTGGTGAGACAAAACCGCGCCTCGTCAGTGAAGAGTGCTGTCATTGCAATTTATTGCCCTGGCCACATCTGTAGTCCTCATGCATCCTTGCAGCATGCTTAAGGCACGTTCACACACATGAGCAGGGACTCTGGGCATCTTTCTTTTGGTGTTTTTCAGAGTCAGTAGAAAGGCCTCTTTAGTGTCCTAAGATTTCATAACTGTGACCTTAATTGCCTACTGTCTGTATGCTTTTAGTGTCTTAACGACCGTTCCACAGGTGCATGTTCATTCATTGTTTATGGTTGCTGAACAAGCCTGGGAAACGGTGTTTAAACATTTACATTTACATTTAAGTCATTTAGCAGACGCTCTTATCCAGAGCGACTTACAAATTGGTGAATTCATAAACCCTTTACAATGACCATCTGTGAAGTTATTTGGATTTTTACAAATTATCTTTGAAAGACAGGGTCCTGAAAAAGGGACGTTTCTTTTTGTGTTAAGTTAACATACCTGAGAGAAGCCGACCAATTTTACCCGACAGAAATGTGTCACCTGCTCTTGCTTTCCATGCCTTGTTCTTTTTCTAACTTTCACTATGAATGTTTTCCGATAAAACAGGGGTTTTGAAACTTTGTCCCCTCATAAACGTTATGTGGGCAAATGAATTCAGATCAATACTGTCTGTTTACAGGTTTACACATGTACTTGCTTAATGAAATCTGAAATCAGATTACAATAAGATCTTTTATATTATTATGCTGCAAGACTATGTTATCCTGCTGAGCAAAACGCCTCGTCTTAAGGTTCCAATCCAAACTATAGTGTAGATACTGTATAGCCTATTATATAAGACTCTTCTACTGAATTCTCTCTACAACACCTACAGCCTTTAAGCAGTCAAACAGTTCCAACACAGGTTGTACAATCTTCATTGCAATTTAATTAGATTTTCAAGATACACATAATAATGCATGCTAACACTTTATTAACATGGAATAGCTATCGTTCCATTTTAAAATGTGTCCGGTGTCCAGGTTTGTATCTGTTGCAATATGTATATAAAATAGGTGAACTGTGTGTAATAAAAATACAGCTATCATTGTCCACGAGCAGGAACATGAGGAAGACAGCAGTGTTCTAGAAGCATCCACGCAGCAGGAACATGAGGAAGACAGCAGTGTTCTAGAAGCATCCAGGCAGCAGTAACATAAGGAAGACAGCAGTGTTCTAGAAGCGTCCATGCAGCAGGAACATGAGGAAGACAGCAGTGTCTCTAGAAGCATCCACGCAGCAGGAACCTGAGGAAGACAGCAGTGTTCTAGAAGCGTCCACGCAGCAGTAACATGAGGAAGACAGCAGTGTTCTAGAAGCGTCCAGGCAGCAGGAACATGAGGAAGACAGCAGTGTTCTAGAAGCGTCCACGCAGCAGTAACATAAGGAAGACAGCAGTTTTCTAGAAGCGTCCAGGCAGCAGGAACATGAGGAAGACAGCAGTGTTCTAGAAGCGTCCACGCAGCAGGAACATGAGGAAGACAGCAGTGTTCTAGAAGCGTCTACGCAGCAGGAACATGAGGAAGACAGCAGTGTTCTAGAAGCGTCCACACAGCAGGAACATGAGGAAGACAGCGGTGTTCTAGAAGCGTCCACGCAGCAGGAACATGAGGAAGACAGCAGTGTTCTAGAAGCGTCCACGCAGCAGGAACATGAGGAAGACAGCAGTGTTCTAGAAGCGTCCACGCAGCAGGAACATGAGGAAGACAGCGGCCAGGAGAATACAGAGAGTACACACTGTCGGAACCACGATCTCTGTTACCATCTCCATGTGGCTGGTCAACGGATCTGAAATAATCATTGAACACAATAAATAAATTAAATGTTTTTATAAAACCCTTACAGTAACCCGGTCTACACCCTAAACAGCAAACAGAGGCTCCATTTTTTTTTATAATAACACATAGATGACTACACCACTTTGCACTACTAGCAGAAATGTACTCAGCGGCAAATAGCGAATAGTGCTAAATGAAACACAACTCAAATTCAACACTTTAAATGATTTGAAAAGTATTTGGTGAATGTATTTCCTACCCAGGTCTGCTACACACCAGTCAGTCAACAAAAGAAGAAGTGAGGAAGTCCTACGTAGGCCTACCTAAACTTCATCATGCACTGGCCAAACCTTTGGCATCCCTGCCTGTTCCTTACTGTCCTGCTGGGACTTTCTTCTAGCTGGAGGAGCAAACAAAGAAGAGTCCTGTTAGAGAATGTCTTCCCATGTAGTTTTGTAGTTCAACTATTTGTAGTTCAACTGTTTGTAGTTCAACTATTTGTAGTTCAACTATTTGTAGCTCAACTATTTGTAGTTCAACTATTTGTAGCTCAACTATTTGTAGTTCAACTATTTGTAGTTCAACTATTTGTAGTTCAACTATTTGTAGTTCAACTATTTGTAGTTCAACTATTTGTTGAAAAGTGCCAATTAGAGCCAGAATGTTCCTTTGTTTGCCCTGGCAGCCAGATTCAGCCCGATGTCCCTGCACTCTGAAGTTGTTGGAGCTGACTGACATACATTGTGTAAAATATTAAAAAATATATATTTAAAGTTTTAAAGTATGTGCTTGATTTAGGTTGGAGTTGCATTTTGGGACTATTCTATTGAGTCCGTTGTACTGGGGCTTACTAAATCAAGTCAATCGCAGCTCAAGTATTGGAAAGTCTTTGCCATGATGTCTTTGAGCCAGGTGTCTGGTGGTGTTGGGGTTCGGTGGTGTTGGGGTCTGTCTGTGTTGGGGTCTGGTGGTGTTGGGGTCTTGTGGTGTTGGGGTCTGATGGTGTTGGGGTCTGGTGGTGTTGGGGTTTGGTGGTGTTGGGGTCTGTCGGTGTTGGGGTTTGGTGGTGTTGGGGTCTGGTGGTGTTGGGGTCTGGTGGTGTTGGGGTCTAGTGGTGTTACGGTCTGGTGGTGTTGGGGTCTGATGGTGTTGGGGTCTGATGGTGTTGGGGTCTGGTGGTGTTGGGGTCTAGTGGTGTTACGGTCTGATGGTGTTGGGGTCTGATGGTGTTGGGGTCTGGTGGTGTTGGGGTCTGGTGGTGTTGGGGTCTGGTGGTGTTACGGTCTGGTGGTGTTGGGGTCTGATGGTGTTGTGGTCTGGTGGTGTTGGGGTCTAGTGGTGTTGGGGTATAGTGGTGTTGGGGTCTGGTGGTGTTGGGGTTTGGTGGTGTTGGGGTCTGGTGGTGTTGGGGTTTGGTGGTGTTGGGGTCTGGTGGTGTTACGGTCTGGTGGTGTTGGGGTGTAGTGGTGTTGGGGTATAGTGGTGTTGGGGTCCGTCAGTGTTGGGGTCTAGCGGTGTTACGGTCTGGTGGTGTTGGGGTCTGGTGGTGTTGGGGTCTGGTGGTGTTGGGTTCTGGTGGTGTTGGGGTCTAGTGGTGTTGGGGTCTGGTGGTGTTGGGGTCTGGTGGTGTTGGAGTATAGCGGTGTTACGGTCTGGTGGTGTTGGGGTCTAGTGGTGTCGGGGTTTGGTGGTGTTGGGGTCTAGTGGTGTCGGGGTCTGGTGGTGTTGGGGTTTGGTGGTGTCGGGGTCTGGTGGTGTTGGGGTCTTTGGTGGTGTCGGGGTCTGGTGGTGTTGGGGTCTAGTGGTGTTGGGGTCTGGTGGTGTCGGGGTCTGGTGGTGTTGGGGTCTGGTGGTGTTGGTCTGGTGGTGTTGGGGTCTGTCAGTGTTGGGGTCTGGTGCTGTTGGGGTCTGTCTGTGTTGGGGTCTGGTGGTGTTGGGGTCTGGTGGTGTTGGGGTTTGGTGGTGTTGGGGTCTGGTGGTGTTACGGTCTGGTGGTGTTGGGGTCTGGTGCTGTTGGGGTCTGTCTGTGTTGGGGTCTGGTGTTGTTGGGGTTTGGTGGTGTTTGGGTCTGGTGGTGTTACGGTCTGGTGGTGTTGGGGTCTGTCTGTGTTGGGGTCTGGTGGTGTTGGGGTCTGGTGGTGTTGGGGTCTGGTGGTGTTACGGTCTGGTGGTGTTGGGGTTTGGTGGTGTTACGGTCTGGTGGTGTTGGGGTCTGTCTGTGTTGGGGTCTGGTGGTGTTGGGGTCTGGTGGTGTTGGGGTCTGGTGGTGTTACGGTCTGGTGGTGTTGGGGTTTGGTGGTGTTACGGTCTGGTGGTGTTGGGGTCTGGTGGTGTTGGGGTCTGGTGGTGTTACGGTCTGGTGGTGTTGGGGTGTAGTGTAGCCTTCTGTACTGACCTGCAGCTAGAAGCTGGTTACTGGAGGAGCACATCTCTGTGGCTTTCCTTCTCCAGCTCTCCACCTGTAGAGACCATCAAAATGCACGTATTAATTAACCAACCAACCAATCAATCAATCAATATGTATTAATACAAGCCATTAAAAAAAAGTCTGTCACAAAACAGCACAGTGGAAAACTTTGAAGAAAAGAGAATAGGCCTATAGCAGGTGTCTGTGACTGACTGACTGTACCTCTCTCTGGTTGGGGAATCCATTCGAGCTGATGATGCGTTTGTAGTACTGAACAGAGGCTTTTGGGTAACGTGGTTTATTCTTGTTGAGGAAGTCCACGTAGAACAGGCCAAACCTCTCAGAGAAGCCTTCGTCCCACTCAAACTTGTCCAGCAGCGACCAGGCTGTAACCCTTCACGTTCACGCCGTCCTTAAGGGCTGCCGTGTGGAGAAAAGACCACCAGAGGGTGCTGTAGGAGTTCACTTGCCCAGTATCAATAGAGTAGACAGTGAAACAAACTTCAAACACTCTCAAAACACCTGTTTTGTCCTAAAATGATGCCAGTTCACTAAAACAATTACTTGTTATAAAGAAAAGTAAACGTTTTACTAAACCTCTATAGTATTAGAATATTTTCTCTACTAAACCTTTCTTCAAGGTAATATTCAGAGGTTATTATTTTCTCTACTAAACCTTTCGTCAAGGTAATATTCAGAGGTTATTATGTTCTCTACTAAACCTTTCGTCAAGGTAATATTCAGAGGTTATTATTTCCTCTGATAGATCGGTTCCTCACCCTTGAGCATCTCATTGATGTAATCCTTGAAGTACTGCATCCTCCAATCATCACACAGGTCTGTGCACCTCTGCACCTTCTCTGACACCCCGTTCTCTGTCACGTAGATCATGGGGTTCCCATACTGGGTCTAGTAGGGAGACAGGGTGGGGAGACAGGGTGGGGAGACAGGGTGGGGAGGCAGGGAGACAGGGTGGGGAGGCAGGGAGATGGGATGGGGAGGCAGGGTGGTGAGACAGGGAGACAGGGTGGGGAGACAGGGTGGGGAGGCAGGAGACAGGGAGGGGAGGCAGGGAGACAGGGTGGGGAGACAGGGTGGGGAGGCAGGGAGGGGAGGCAGGGAGACAGGGTGGGGAGACAGGGTGACAGGGTGGGGAGACAGGGAGACAGGTTGGGGAGGCAGGGAGACAGGGTGGGGAGGCAGGGAGACAGGGTGGGGAGACAGGGTGGGGAGACAGGGTGGGGAGGTAGGGGACAGGGTGGGGAAGCAGGGAGACAGGGGGTGGGGAGACAGGGTGACAGGGTGGGGAGGCAGGGAGACAGGGTGGGGAGACAGGAGACAGGGTGGGGAGGCAGGGAGACAGGGTGGGGAGACAGGGAGACAGGGTGGGAGACAGGATGGGGAGGCAGGGAGACAGGGTGGGGAGACAGGGTGGGGAGGCAGGGAGACAGGGTGGGGAGACAGGGAGACAGGGAGGGGAGGCAGGGAGACAGGGTGGGGGAGGCAGGGAGATGGGGTGGGGAGACAGGGTGGGGAGGCAGGGAGACAGGGTGGGGAGACAGGGTGGGGAGGCAGGGAGACAGGGTGGGGAGACAGGGAGGGAGGCAGGGAGACAGGGTGGAGAGACAGGGTGGGGAGACAGGGAGACAGGGTGGGGAGACAGGGTGGGGAGGCAGGGAGACATTGTGGGGAGGCAGGGTGGTGGGACAGGGAGACGGTGTGGGGAGGCAGGGAGACGGGGTGGGGAGGCAGGGTGGTGGGACAGGGAGACGGTGTGGGGAGGCAGGGAGACGGGGTGGGGAGGCAGGGTGGTGGGACAGGGAGACAGAGAGACAGGGTGGTGAGGCAGGGGGGGTGGCAGAGTGGGGAGACAGGAAGACGTGGTAGGGAGATGGGTTGATGAGACAGGGAGATGGGGAGATGGGGTGGGGAGACAGGGAGACGGGGTGGTGAAACAGGGTGTTGAGAGAGGGAGATGGGGTGGGGAGACAGGGAGACGGGGTGGTGAAACAGGGTGTTGAGACAGGGAGATGGGGTGGGGAGACAGGGAGACGGGGTGGTGAAACAGGGTGTTGAGACAGGGAGATGGGGTGGGGAGACAGGGAGGACGGGGTGGTGAAACAGGGTGTTGAGACAGGGAGATGGGGTGGGGAGACAGGGAGACGGGGTGAGTGAGCAGGGTGTTGAGACAGGGAGATGGGGTGGGGAGACAGGGAGACGGGGTGGTGAGACAGGGGTGAGGAGATAGGAGAGGGGAGACAAACACATCAAATACATCATATATTTAACCCAAGTCTGGCAGGTAGGACCTGCCCACACTAACAGTAGTGTATTATACCTTGACGAAGTTGAGCAGGCGTCTGAATCCCCAGGGACAGAGTAGAGCCACTCTGAGCCGGGTCGGGCCAGCGAGGGTCCACCAACTCCACCAGGTCACGGTCGGTGAAGTAGCTGTTCCCACGGCCAGACGGGTAGTTCTTCTGGGTGATATAGCGCGTGGTGAAGTGGCCAATACCCAGGAAGTCACAGGTGCCCTTGATGTAACTCTTCTCCTGGGAGGAGAAGACGGGGAGACGGGGAGGTTCCTAGGACCCTGCTGGGCACTCTTCCTACCTGGAGACCAGAGAGAGAGAGAGAGACCAGATTACACTATGACCGTTGACCTCTAACCCTGACATTGGGAGGAGAGATGGGGAGACGGGGAGGTTCCTAGACCCTGCTGGGCACTCTTCCTACCTGGAGACCAGAGAGAGAGAGACCAGGATTACACTATGACCGTTGACCTCTAACCCTGACATTGGGAGGAGAGATGGGGAGACGGGAGGTTCCTAGACCCTGCTGGGCACTCTTCCTACCTGGAGACCAGAGAGAGAGAGAGACCAGATTACACTATGACCGTTGACCTCTAACCCTGACATTGGGAGGAGAGACGGGGAGACGGGAGGTTCCTAGACCCTGCTGGGCACTCTTCCTACCTGGAGACCAGAGAGAGAGACCAGATTTACACTATGACCGTTGACCTCTAACCCTGACATTGGGAGAGACGGGGAGACGGGAGGTTCCTAGACCCTGCTGGGCACTCTTCCTACCTGGAGACCAGAGAGAGAGAGACCAGATTACACTATGACCGTTGACCTCTAACCCTGACATTGGGAGGAGAGACGGGGAGACGGGAGGTTCCTAGACCCTGCTGGGCACTCTTCCTACCTGGAGACCAGAGAGAGAGAGAGACCAGATTACACTATGACCGTTGACCTCTAACCCTGACATTGGGAGGAGAGACAGGGAGACGGGGAGGTTCCTAGACCCTGCTGGGCACTCTTCCTACCTGGAGACCAGAGAGAGAGAGAGACCAGATTACACTATGACCGCTGGACCCTCTAACCCTGACATTGGGAGGAGAGACGGGGAGACGGGAGGTTCCTAGACCCTGCTGGGCACTCTTCCTACCTGGAGACCAGAGAGAGAGAGAGACCAGATTACACTATGACCGTTGACCTCTAACCCTGACATTGGGAGGAGAGACGGGAGACGGGAGGTTCCTAGGACCCTGCTGGGCACTCTTCCTACCTGGAGACCAGAGAGAGAGAGAGACCAGATTACACTATGACCGTTGACCTCTAACCCTGACATTGGGAGGAGAGACGGGGAGACGGGAGGTTCCTAGACCCTGCTGGGCACTCTCTTCCTACCTGGAGACCAGAGAGAGAGAGACCAGATTACACTATGACCGTTGACCTCTAACCCTGACATTGGGAGGAGAGACGGGGAGACGGGAGGTTCCTTAGACCCTGCTGGGCACTCTTCCTACCTGGAGACCAGAGAGAGAGAGACCAGATTACACTATGACCGTTGACCTCTAACCCTGACATTGGGAGGAGAGACGGGGAGGCAAGAGCTACCCAGACCCTGCTGGGCACTCGTCTTGTCTGTGTGGAAAGAGACATCAGGTCCAGCACAAGCATTTCGCTCCACTCGCATTAACATCTGCTAACCATGTGTATGTGACAAATAACATCTGCTAACCATGTGTATGTGACAAATAACATCTGCTAACTATGTGTATGTGACAAATACCATCTGCTAACCATGTGTATGTGACAAATAACATCTGCTAACCATGTGTATGTGACAAATACCATCTGCTAACCATGTGTATGTGACAAATACCATCTGCTAACCATGTGTATGTGACAAATAACATTTGATTTGATTTGATTTCTATGTCCTGTTACATATTGGCAGGGATTTTGGACACTGGCCAACCAGGCAAGTACACTCAGAAAAAAATCTAGAACCTAAAATGGTTCTTTGGCTGTTCCCATATAAGACCTCTTTGAAGAACCCTTTTGGGTTCCATGTAAAAAACCCCTTTCCACAAAGGGTTCTACATGGAACCCAAAGAGTTCTACCTGGAACCAAAAGGGGTCTCCTATGGGGACAGCTGTTTAACCCTTTTGGAGTGTAAACCACCATTTTTTCCACATCCCGTGTCTATAATCTGTGCCATTAAATATTTAAAAAGACAGCCGGCGGACGA